>NW_028277565.1:0-300000 GCF_059751315.1 Micrasema longulum | reverse complement strand
TCCCTATGTACCACTGGGTGCGGAAAGGGAGATGATGAAGACACAATTATATCATAGTGAAAAAACACTTTAATATACAGTAAAAAAATCGTCGAAATATATTATAATGATAGGAGTAGAATTTCCCATGCAAAATATTATTTATAATTTGAGCTCATTGCATATGAAGTGAACCAACTGACCAAATGGTCAAACTTTGTATCCAATATTTTAACTCTGAGTTTTTGCCTAATTTTTCAAAATAAACGGTTTTTAAATTATAAATTAACCCTTTGATCCTTGAACATAAAAATTCAGAAGAATTTTTGAACTTTTTATTTTTGAATTATTTTATATATATTTTTAATAATTAAATCATTAACTTTGTGGTCATACATTTAACTAACTGTTACTAAATATTTGTATATAAGCACTTACCGACCTACCGGTTTTGAGATATACCCTTCTCTTCGTCAGGACATACAAATTTCACACGGAAAAGATAAAAATAAAAAGTTTTATTTGAAATAAATAAATAATTCAACATGCAAAACCTACTATACACCTAGACACCGTAGATATAAAAAAGTCGGTAAGTGGTTTTACAAAAATATTTAATAACATTTAGTAATATTTTATTTATAGCTTGAAAACGATTACGTATTTTATATTGTTTTCTTGTTTTAAACTCTTTATAAAGAAAAAAAATAGTGGTACCAATTCGCACTGTCAGGGAATTGCATCACGAATTTAAAAATTGTTGTTTTTCAGATACGATATATTTAAAAAATTACACGCACTATCAAACCAATTTTTTTTTATTAAAAACTTTTTATCATAATTACTTTAAAAAAAAAAAATAGAAACATTTTCGTTCCGATAATTTACTTTAACATTTCAATTTTAAAGGAAATTTTCAACAAGATTTAAATATCCAAATATAAGAAAATGGGAATCAAGTTGCGGTACAGTGGGGTTTGAATCTCATACCTTTGATTCGTGAGTCTGCGACACTAGCCACGGGACCACAACCCAATTCAAGTAATGTTCATAATATGGTTTTCGATCAATATTTAGGTTTGTACTGGAGTAATAATTTTATAAAACCAAAAGGGTTAGCTCTACGCAAAACTGATCCCAAAGAGTAATTTTTTATAACTAATTGCTTAAAATGGCCGAAACTACTTGAAAATGCGATTAGTTACATCAAATGAATTCTTACATGAGAGATACATAAGTTATTTCACTTTTGAACACATAAGTGCCGCCAGGAAGCAAAGGGTTGTTTTATTTGTTCGTTGTTTTTTACATGAAGAACGACGATGTTTTTACATACGTAATATCAGAACAATATCATACACAACAATCTAAATCAAGACACGGACAGTCAAGACTAATAAACCAGGGACTCTCAGACAAAACTAAACAAAAGACTCAGACAACCTGCCCAAAAGATGTTAAAAGTATTATCATTAACAATAGATTATGAATTTATATTCATAACGCAGATACAAAATAAGCAATGATTTTTACTACACCTTTAAAATGTCACTCCACTTCCTGATTCATTTGTTATTCATGAAGTTTTTTTAAATTTTGAAAAATAAATTGCGATAAATATGAAAACTCATACTAATGTTTCACGAAATAGAATTATTCGAATTTTTCTGTCTGCCTTTCTTCCCTCATTTAAAAGTTTCCTCGGTTAAAAGTGAATATATTTTAATGAATTTCTGCAGCAATTTCCTTAGACTCAAAGTATTAACAGAGCAAATGTTGCCAGCGTAATATGATAAAAGCACAAAATGGGGCAATACAGATGTGTTGCCTGCATAATGCAAAATACTCACACCAACAAGGAAACAGAGAAAAATCTAAATTATAAAAATCTACTATAATAAAATTTCGTATGTCTCCCCACCCTGTGCATCGCACTTGCGATCCTATCTCCCTCGCATTACGGCATAAATTTAAGTGGAGCCGAGACTGCATTTGCACGTGTCTGGGTTCCTTGGAAAATTCTCGAGTTGCTAATAGCATGTACGTAAGTATGGGAGAGCTTAATTTTTGCGCAAAGCTCAAGCGATAGGGACAGCGATGCTCATTTAGCTATCTTAGAGTGAAGCGTGAGAGAGCGAGGAATAGGCGGCCTTAATTAATGAAGCTCAGAGTTTTATTGTTAGAGAAGGACGCCTCGTGGGCGGGACTTTAAATAATTAAAATTAATTAATTAATCTGGAATTTTAGGGGGCGTTTTTAAGTCTATGCGCATAAGAATTTTCACGTTTAATTTTCAGCATACATGTATTTATTTATACATGTCCGGGGGGTTATTCGAATCCTGAAGTCATGAAATAATGTGTCGAAAAGTTCACCTCGTGGTGTAGTGATTGGCGTGTTCGCTTACCATGCTTGAGGTCCTGGATTCTATTCCTAGGAGGGTCAACATGAAATATTTGTTTATGCATAATAATATTAAACACATATGTATTAAGCTTCTGTTTAAATTTGGAAAATTTTCTACATCATAACACGAGTTACGTAAAACAATCTCCCCTGTATGAAATCTTTTTTTTAATGAAATAAGTATTTGCGTTCTTATGATTAAAGGAAATATGTTAATTTTAGGGCGATTTTCGATGAGTTGTACAAAAACTTACTATTAGAAAATGTGAATTAAGTTGGGGTTGAGTGGTATCAACTATGGTAAACGTGTATAGTGGGTTTTGCATGTTGGTTTAATTGGTGTCCTGACAAAGAGTCAAATACATCTCGAAACAATTGAACATAGAGAAGTCGGTGAGTGGTTATGTACAAATATTTAATAACGCATAATAAAATATTTGTTCATAAGGAGTCCAAGGTTCCAGAAGTGTAAGATTGGTCATTTTACCTTCCTGTAACACATGATCGAGATACACTTCATGAATACCTATGCATTGCCTTATGCATCACTTGATGCAGATAAGTGTTTGATGATGATGATATTAGTTTTGAGCAAAAAAGTAGTCAGCGTGAAAATTGGTGGGTACAAGAAATACAACATAAAATGGACAGGCTGAAAAGTTTGTGAGGAGTGAAGTAATAAAATAACGGACCCGGAAACTCTGATGACAGCTGTCGCTGGGCCATGTACTGCGGATGCCTCCGGAGAGTCTTAACCCCGCCTGTCTACTTTACAAGGCGTCAGGTTCAGTCCACTGCTGACTATTCGTCCGCAGTAAATGTCAGAATTTCGGGACGAGAACTTGACTTGGGGGAACGCACAGGAGCCGGCAGCCAATAGAGATGCATAGAGGCTCTATGTGGACACCATATGCTCCAACAAGGGAGCGGACATGGAACGAGGATGGAAAGTGGCATCTTTCTTGTTATTATTTATGGGTGTTATTTGACATATAAATTTAGTATTTGCCATCATTATTTCTATATATTGTATGTTGTTGTATTGAAAATATATTGTATGTATATGTTGTATATTGTTTAATGTTTTTTATTCGAATAAATACGAGGCGCCTTTGGTACGGATAATATATCTTAATACACGTTATATTGGTAAAAATTATTCTCGTTCCTTTAAAAAGACTCGGAAAAACTGTCTAAGAATAAAGTTTTTAGCACCGTAAGATTTTTTAACACTAGTTCTGTACAAGACTTAAAGAACATTAGTTGATTTCTATTTATATCGTGGTAAAGTGGTAAGCGCGTTTGCTTACCATGAAAGAAGCCTTAAGTTGGATTCCTGGAAGTTAGAAGGGCTCTTGGCCTCATAAAATTTGAGATATGTTATTATTTTTTTTCTTTAATAAACATTGATTTATATGAATAAATCAAATAAATCAATAAAATATAAAATTAAAACGCTGTGTTTTTGGCAATATTTGTAAGAGCCTGGCTTAGTGCCTAAAGCGCGAGACTGGTGATTTTATCTTCTAGTTTTAATAAATAATCAAGGTATTCTATATTAAGGGTTCCAATTTAGTTCCTTATGAACCGCAAAGTGCTGATAGGAAAATTATGATGAAAATGAATTTTATGTCTCTACCTTATATATTTGCAGTAGTGTTAATTTAAGTAAAATAATATTTTTTTTTATGTCAAGGTACTATATATATATTATGCTAAAAAAATCAGTCGTAAATTATACAGAAGAGGACATTAAAAGTAAAAAAAATATTTTTTTTTAATAACATAATAACAGAACCTCCGTGCATGAGGTAGGCGTCTTAGTCACCGAAACACAATTACTCATTTTTGGCATAATTGCAACCCTTAAAAAATAAAACAGTTTTGTAGAATCTCACTGATATTATTGAAAGTTTCAGCTCTTTTGATACACAAAACTAAAAGAACGGTTCAATTAAATTATTGTGAATGTTTTAACATGGAAAAAGTGGGGAATGTTATACAATGAATAAAGTACCCACATAAACAAACAATGCTTTCAAAACTTTAGTCCATACATCGATAGCTAAAAGGATTAGAAAAAAAACTGTATAAAAATATGTCTTATACGTCAAATATGTCTTATACGCACAAAAATTTTTTTTTTCTAATTTCTTCTTTGAAACTTTTTATTTCCATTTGTCTTATTTCCTTCAATATTTTATTACACTGAAAGCACCCACCCCTTTCCCGAAACTGTTCAAAAAGACTTGTGTTTTTCTTCAGTTTCGCGTAAAAAAAATAAAAAATTAATAAAGCGTATATTTTTTATTTTTTTTTAACAATCAAACCGTGAAAATAACTAAAAATAGAAACTTTCAAAGCTTTCATGGTACCCCTTCTTACAACATTGTCAATCAAATACACATGGTCAGTACAATCACCTTTTTCTAATTTCCCAGCATGGCAGAGAAGGAATACAGCCTTAGTTCCAAATTGAGACCTCAGCTGTACGCTCTAGATCCCGCTTTGGAAAGAAAGAAGAACGTCGTAATACAAAAAAAACTAACAACGACACAAAATTTAAATACATACAGGAAACATTAAAATAATTTGAATTTAATATTTTAATATGGAAACAAAAATTACATAATAATTCATGTGAGAGATACCATGTAAACTAATTGTATTTTTTACAACACGAAACGTTCCCATGGGCTAGTGGAGTGGCTTAATTCAAAAGTGAGTAAATTAAAGATATTTAAAAAAAATCAGGATGGGCAGCGTAATGTGAGATGGATACGATTTTAAAAACTTGACAAGAGTAAGAAAATAAAATAGGATAGAATTCATGAGTTAAGTATAATTTGATAATAAGTGGTTACACACATAAAGAGAGACATTTACCCAAGCGTCAACCACAACCATAATACAAGATACTCTAATAGGGATCTGATAATAAGTGAAGGGGTCAACACTGTTCTGGCATCGATACAACACTATAACGTAGGCAAAAAGGTCCATAACCTTTTGCCAGAATCGTGGAAAGACGGGAGTGTTGTCAAGTTACGGAAGGTGTTGACCTCGCTCTTTCATGACATTGGTCGTAGGGAGTCAGAAAAGTTGATGCATGCCACGGATTGGAGAACCTTACTGGATGTCAAAAATAAAATATAAAAAATTAGGAATAATTAAAAAAAAAAAATATTTATAGATGACAACCATGAAGTTTCGCATAAATAAATTGTCTATGTTTTTATGAATGTACGTATGCGTATGCGCATGGGTGTATGTACGTATGTGTGTATGTACATGTGTATATATGTGTATATTTATATATATGTGTGTATATATGTGTAAGTCTGTATGTATATGAATCAAAATGTGTATCTGAATAAGTTTATATTTTGTTTGTCTGTGCTCAATATTAATTTGTTAACTATTATAATTTATTAAAATGTAATTGCCTAGCTTGGAACGGGGTATGTACCCTTGTTAGCTGGGCAAAGTGAACATGGAATTGTATTTTGATAAAGAGTGTGAATAAATAAATAAAAAAAAAAAAAAAAAACAATAATGAAGTATGTATAGTTTAAAGCCGATCGGTAAAAAGAAAAAAAATCAGTGGTTAAAAAAATTAAATTTTATATTTGAAGCACTAAATTTGTGGTTATTCATCATAATAAAATAAATAAAACAACTTTGTTTTTAACTATGAATTTTTTTAATTTTTTTTCCACCGACCGGTTTCAAAGCAAACAAGCTTCTTCGTAAAGGAACTTCAATAAAGACACTGGATTCAAAGTACTTCATGTTGAAAGTAAAATATTAGAATTTGACTATTTAGAAATTAATATGGTGATTCATAATAAGAAAAAAAAATAATCAAAAAAACAATATTTCTTTTAGTCTTCTCCTGTCTAGCTTCGAAAATATTGATATCAAGTTACCACCCTTGTAAGGAAAAAAAGGACTTGATTTATTGGGTCCACGTGTAGTATTTAGTGAACACGATAAAAATAAAATAGGAAATAATTCATTAGTTACGTTAACCTTGACGAAGAAGCTTGTTTGCTTTAAAACCGGTAGGTGGAAAAAAAAAAAAATTAGTGGTTAAAAACAAAGTTGTTTTATTTATTTTATTATGGTTGGAAAATTCTTTATTTTATTATAAACCGATTTTATTTTTGAATAAAAAACAAACAATAACAAGTTATATCTAAGCCTCGTTGATGCCTAGATTTCTTATTCCTTTCTCATAAAATATATTCATCTCTTTTGAAATATCTACTTATAAAATTTGCGGATGTTTATTTTGAGACGTAATATAGACGTCTAGGCATTAATAGGGCTTACGATTTATCATTGCCTGGTTTAAGTAGCCACTTTACACGCAGTGTAACATTTATCATTCTGCCTTTATTCGAACCGGTACATTTCCTTAACTTTTCCACCGGTCGAATTTTATTTTTAAAATTTTAATAACTCTAAAAAGGGAAAAAAACAACGTTTTATCTGAAATCGTTATGACATATTCAAAATATTGTTTTATGTAAATTGCTCTATTTTTACTTCAAAATAGTAACATTACTTACTTACTAGTAAATGAACATTGGAAAAAGACTGATCACCTAACGTTCCATATAAAAAGATGATCCAGACACGCTAAAATTGCGGTACTAACGCAGTGTAACCAGTACTAATGGGTGTGGATAAGGAAATTATGATATGTCCATTAAAGTTTATTCTACCGATTTCCCCCTTTTTACAATGTGGTATCAAAAATATAAGAAAACGCAGATACATACAAAAATATGATTTTATGCTCTTATTTTACTATTAAATAAAATCTCCATAGTTTGAGGTTCTGATAAAAGTTTTTATTTTAGTACTTATCTCGTATTTTCGAGACTGTGATGAATCGAACTTTTGCTGGGAGCCCTCGATTTACTTGATTGAATTATTGAACTTTGTTTCGGTCTGGTATACATTGCGACGTCTGCCACGAAAGAAACATATCTACATTAAATTAGAAGACGTCGTCGAGCTTTATCGGTAGGAGTAGAAAGGGGAAGGGGTGAGAAAGCGGGGAAAAAAAAGAGGGATGCATTTTGTGGAGAGAATTGAAATCTATATGATGGGTTTTTATTAAAAATAAAAGTACATCGTTGGCATCAAGATTGAACAAATAATAAAAAAAATGTATTCTTTCCTCTTAAAAATTATTGTAATTATAGTTTCCCACACCATTGGTATACCAAATAAAGCGCACCTTGATCATTTGTTACATGAAGATAGGGTTATCAGTATTACGCTTCAGGTTCCAGTCAAGGAACAGTAAAATATTGCAGTAACCACCTATTACTACAATATTTCATAATATACGCTTTTTTTTATTTAGTTGCCACAATTCACTAAATACAACAATTTTAATGCTATTTTGTATCGTCTTCATGTACTCTGAAATAAATATTTATTTATTTATTTACATAAGGTTATTGTACATTATTTAAGACAATAAGTCCCAACTCCATGGGACTAAAAGTCGTGTGTTGATATGACACAGACACATGAGTACATCACAACAAATATAGGATTAGAAACATAAAAAATAATTGTAAAAAATATTTAAAAAAACATATATATGGCACATTAATATGGTAAACAGTAGACTCAAGCATTTGAAAAATCATCAAGGAGTTTCCTACTCAAATCCCTCCCACTAAGGAAAATCCAGTCCGTAACTCCTTTCTTGAAAATAATTTTTGTCCTTGAGAGCTTAATACGTTCTTCCAAAATATTGAACACTCTCGGTGCGATAAATGAGAGATGTCTTTGAGCAAAAGTCGTATGTGTTCACATATCGCTGATATAAACAATATAGTTTATATAAAAATCAGCTCTTTTTAATAAATTTAAAGATAGTGAACGAAAACTTACACTCGTTAGGTTATTGTTATGTACCTTTATGTTGTATATTGTAAATTCGTACTTCTATTTATCATTCATTTTATCTTGTTTTCAATGTTTACTTTGCTTAAAAGTATACTTGTCTGCCTCGCGGTGTAATGGTCAGCGCGTTTGGCTACCATGCAAGATGTTTCGGGTTCGATTCCTGATATGGTTTTTTTTGTGACCAAATTTTGTGACTTCAAAAAAAACTTTTTGAAACACTGTAAAATAAAACATTTATTTGTGTGTAATAAGTTATTTGACCACAGAGTTGTTAAATCCGAGGTCTAATTTTCATTAGTTCTCTCATTAGATGAGCAAAGTAGGGTAAAAAAATTTACTACCCTGGTAACACAAACGAAATTTCCATTTTGTTTCTTCGACAACCTGACAGATGGAAAAATAATTCAATTTTTAAGTAATGCATTTGCTACTTGAGCATTCGTTTGCTAATTACACATGAAATGTGATACCATCCTGTTTCTTTAAGATCCTAGCAGTATTTCTGCATTATAAAAGGATACAACACGGCATAGTTGAATTAAAATCAAAAGTTGCGTACGAGTGACGTCTACAAAGAAACTATTGGATCAAAACGTACACCTACTCATTTATGAGTAGTTTATTTTCCTTCTGTTTGATGTGCGTATGCGATTTCTAGACTTTTCTTAATTCTATGACTTCGTATTTATGTTAAGGTTTAATTTCTGTAAACCCTTATAATTATGTATCCTATTACCACAAATATTATGTAAAAATAGAAACATAAAAATAAAAATTAAAGAAAATATATACTTGTATATGGCACATCAACATGACAAACAGCAAACATTTGATTTACGTTTAATATGAAAAAATGATAAAAAAGGATGTTATATATTCGAAAAATTATCAAGGAGTTTCCTACTCAAATCCCTCCCGCTGAAGAAAATCTGGTCCTTATCGCCTCTCTTGAAAATAGTTTTTGTTCTTGTTGGCTTACGACGCTCTTCCAAAATACTGAACACTTAAGGTGCGATAAAGGAGAGGCGTTTCTAAAGTATTTAAACATCTTCTTGTTTTTTCTTCTTTTACTTGTTCTAACTTTTATTTTTTATATACATGTCACCACCAAATAGTTAAATTAGCCACTCAGTATAGAGGCTAGACTGTTTATTAAATGTCGGTATTTGACTGAATGGCTAGGTCGTTCATAGAATGAATTCATTTAACTCATCATTCAATGTGTTGGCTGGTTGAAAGCTAGCGTATTGGTAACAGCTGAAGCAAAAACTACCGGGTTAGGTTAGGATAGGATGGGTTAAGTTTAATAAAAAAAATATTTTTTCTTCCTTAATTGTTAAGTTAATTTAAGTATTAATTATTAAGTTAAATTAATGATTAGGTTTGGTATTTTTCATTTTATTATTGAATTTAATCTTACTTATTCTGACCTAACCTTACATCATATGACAAAAGAAATCAATACAATATTAATTATTGTTGCATTAAAATTAAATAGGCAAAGTAACGTTCAACCCATTCGTTAAACGTTCATTTAACGGACGGCTTAGCCATTAAGTTGAATGCCGGCATTTAATAAACGGCCCAGCCGCTTAAAGGAGTTGGAGATTTAACTATTTGGTGGTAATATACACTTCCATATTCCCTTTAAGGTATTTTCCATCCCTGTTGTAATTTGTTTGTACACTTAAAGATTTAGAAACTGCACTGTTATTATAATATATGTACAAGATGGCGCAATCGTCATCACCCTATCGGAAGATGAAATAACTTTTGCAAATGGCGGCAAATGTCAGTTCTGCTTTGAAATTTTTGAAGTAAACAGATACAAAATACACGCCAATAAGACATGAATTGCTATACTCCTCAAGAACGCGGGAAACTTGTTTCGATATTTTTGCGAAATAATTTGTCAATGAAGTTGACGAAGCGAAAATTTAGATTTAGAGTTTGACACCAACTGTGTAAGTTCTACGACGTTTAGCCGCTCACCAAGAAGTGGATGGGACAACAGGAGATGCTGCCAGGTCTGGCCGGCCCCAGAGCAGCCATCCTGCTGAGAACATCGCATCTGTGGCTGAAGATGTTGCAGAGGACCCGGGATATCGACCAGACGACGTGCTACGCAATTGGGCATCAATTAGCGTAATTTCTGTGAATTTTGAGATTGAAAAACATGTGGTTCCAACAGGATGGATCAACGACGCATACTGAATGAGCCACAGCCAATATTCTGAGCGCTGTATTTCCGGGTCGCTTAATCTCTCGTTTTGGTGATTTTCACTGGCCGGCAAGATCACACGATTTAACCATTCCAGACTTCTTTTTGTAGGGTTTCTTATAGTCAAGAGTTTATGTCAGCAAACTTCAGACTATTGAAACCCTTAAAGAGAATATCTGTCATGAATGGGAGAACCTATTGCCGGAAGTTCTGGAAAGAGTGATGGAAAATGCCATAAATTAGGCCCGTATGGTCATCAATTCTGGCGGCGGTCCCTTGGCCGATATTATTTTCTTGACCTTATTGAAAAAAAAAAAAGATATCAAATAAACGCAATCCGAAAGCAGAACCATAATTTTTCATTCACAAGAAAATTGCAGTCTTAGAACATCGGGTGACAACTTTTGCGCCACCTTGTACCTATATTTTTTTTGTTTGCTTAGTATTTGAAGTGTTCATTTCCACTCATATCGTTTTTTTATAAGAAAAATACACCTCGTGCTGTGTATATGAATAAATAAATAAAAAAAATATCGACTTTGCCGAGAATCGAACAAATCAACCTCTACACTACGAGGCGGACTCTCCACTTGATTTCCCTTTTCACGATTGTTATCTGAAAGCAGAGAACGAGTGAAAAGTATTGAAGGGTTTTGGTTCTTTTTTACACTCTGAACTACATTAATTTATCTTGAGTTTTTGACGAATCATTAATGACAAAACACATTAAAGATTACAATAAATTAATTAACTATTATTTTCGCACAAGATTTTTTTATTGGTCATTGTATAAGGTTCCGAGCCAAATGAATGGGTGGCTAAGTGTACCGAGGGGTAGGAAAGGGGGTTAAAGAAATTAAGGAAATGCCTTGGGGGGGTCCGGGGGAAGAAAAGAATAGAAGAATGCGGTCTACCAAGTGTTCTAGTAGGAGGGGAGGGGTGTTTGTTGTGAGGTGGTGAGACTTTTAACTCGCCAAGAATTAAGGGTGCATATATGTATGTACGAGCAGAACTAACAGACGCAGACGCAGACGTTCTTAAGGTAGAAACAAAAATAGCCGGTATATTTTGCGGGGAAGATGTGTTAAATCAAAATTACAGATGACCTGCACAATATAAACCATATGAAATAATGTTTTTAAAAAAAGGATAAATGTACTTTGTAACATTTAGATATTAATAAACACGAAACTTAATAAGTTTTTTAAACGATATGTTATAAATTAAAAAAAAAAAAAAAAATTCAAAATGATATTTTATATTTACGTACATTTTCCTTATAGACAGTACCCGTTTAGTTTTACGATATTAGTAATAATGTATGTACTCGTATGTTCATTTTTATATTTTTATACCTTTTACATTATTTTGATATAACTTTCTTATTCTTTAAATTTAAATTTATCTTGTTTCTATTAACTTAATTTTTTTTAACTGTTAATAAATATATGTGTTTTTATTTTATTTGCCACTTCTAACATTTCTTAATTGGTAATTGCTTTTATTTTGATACCGATAATGTACTTAATCAATTGCTTACACCACTGTGGAAATTTTTTATCGACTGTTTTCACAATTTTCGTTTAAATATATTCTTATTTTCTGTATACAATATATCTAAAAGCTGTTGATTTTTTCCCAAATAAAAATAAATAAATAAATTTAATAAATATTATATTTTTAGTTAAAATGTTTAAAAAGTAAATTCCAAATCGACCATTTCCATTGGGAAAATCCCCTTCCCTCCCCTCTGCATTATCTCACCTTATTTTTTTTTCTAGTAGAACTTTTTTCTTATACTGAAACTAGTTATAAGTGTTTAAATGTACGGTACAAAATCGTCGCTTCAGTTCGTTTATCCTACAGACCAAAACACAAATCTGCAGAAATAGAGCTTTAAAGTTTCTTTCACAAAATAGGCATAAATAATGACCAGAACTTAAGATAAAATCAGATAAAAAAATAATAAAAAATATATTTATTCCATTAAAATTTTTTGAATAAAAGCTTTTTCAGAGATCTTAAGTACCGAAGTTTTAAATGTGATCCCTATTTGCTGTATTATTTCAAAAGCAATAAAATAGTGAAATTATAGTCAATTATGAGTTTTTTATGAAAACATTGCATCATGCTTAATCCAACTATCCGGATTTCTGCACATCCGGATAACGTCTGATGGTCAATTATCAAAATAATTGGTTGTTCTAATCTCGGATAGGGACTTATTGGCTCTGAGCTATTATCATGCTAACACATACAATTTGCATTTTATTTTTTTGTTGACATGAGCTTCGAATATTACCCTTTTAATTTCTATTTCATTCTTTTCATATTCATTTATTAAGTGTACATTAATTTTATTGTGACTTTTGTGATTCTAAAACTAGCTCAGTACATTTCTAAACTTATGCATTAAGGTACATATTTGTTTTGGTAAATTTACAATTAAACCATTGCTGTCCATTATATATGTTTGAGAATATGAAAAATACAGTTCTCTATGTGAAATATAACCACAGCTTTAGACAAGTATTTTCGATTGAAAACTCTCCCAGATTAAATTACCGAATAATTAAAAACACCGCATTGTGTAGTGATTAACACCTTTGTCTACCAATATTGAGGCGTTGAGTTCGATTCCTGGCTGAGTGGACATGAAACATTTATTTTAAAGATTGTTTGAAATGCAATATTTTATTGTTCCTGGACTGGCACCGGAATACTAATCACCTTACATTCATTTTATTTATTTATTTATATTCGATTTAATAAGGTCATTCAACAAAGATACATAATAGATAGCATACAATTTGTAGGTTCAATTTTACATGCATATATATCTTGAATAAAACATATTATAATTATAAGTATTATTTATTTATTTGACAATTGTGGTCTTCATATCTTTAAGGGCTGTTTAACCCATCACGTAATACAGACTGTAGATACGAGTTATAAGTTAATGGCTAGAAAGCAGAGAGCTGCTAAACTACAGACAAAATAGATCCATAGTATAAATAGCAGAATTACATAAAAAATATGGAATTATATTTCTTGGTTTTATGAATATTCTGTTTTAATATTTTGTTTTAGTGCATGTGCACTTCGTTAATTAGATTTATACCTAAGACGTTATTCGCTAAACTTGGAAAAGTATAATGGAATATGTCCGTTTTATTATTTCTGCTGTATATGTTATATTCCCGACACATGCGGACGAAAGGTGTGCGGTATGTTGCATTACTTGAAAACAAAGGCATTTAAATATAGCCCAATGTCTGAGTGCTCTCAATCCCGCATTGGTTTGTATTTTATTGAGGAGGTTAGGAATTACTTTACAATTTAATATTTTTTAGAGTCATTCGATATCAAAAACAACGCTGGGTTTTGTCAGGGAATCAAAATTAAAAACAATTAGAAGTTGCTCGTAATTTAAACACGGGTTAAAAATGTGTATATGAGATGTAATAGATATACGAAATACGAAACTAATCCAGTGCCCTTTGCACAACTGGGTGCGTAAAAGGGAATGATGATGATGTTCAATAACATTATATACATGTAGATAAATAAATGTATAAGCTCTGAAATCTAAAGGTCAAAAACCTCACAAATGGCGGATAAATATGTAAGATATTTTCAGTACTTATGTCATTTATAAGATTTGATGATTGCGAAGGGGATTCGCTTTTCGTTTCGTAGTCTAGCGGAATACGTTATCAGGCGAGCAGGAATCTATCAAGGCAAATGGAAGCATTAAAATACCATTAGGGGTGATCATGTTCTTGGCTGTATTTATTTGTTTTGCCTAGAGAGCTTTTGGGCGGATTTCCATACTGAAGCGGCGGTGCCTTAGACTTTTTAAAATACGTAAGTGAATGGCTACCCTAACCTGAAAATCAGTTATTTTATTTTTGTCGGAAATCCATTAGGAATATCTCCACCATGCATTGGGAATTATATTTTCAGGTGATTGTAATTAAAGTAATTAGAAGTTCTTTCTGCTTTTTTAAACTGTGTTTTTATTGCAAATTAATAAAATATGACAAACGCCGTGGCGCAGTTGGTTAAAACGTCAACTGAGAAATTGACATTGTGGATTCGATTCGCGTCAGTTGCAAGAGAAAAAAAGAGTTAATAGTTTTTTCTCAATGAAGAAGTTTTTTTATTTTATTTGTCAATAGACGGATTAGTTGGCTTTCCAAAAACTGGATATGTATCACAATACTCCTATCATTTGTTAAATCGAAAAAACTTGTGACGTAATTCAACAAAGTTCATTTTTATGAATTTTTTCATACATTTTCGAGAAACTTCGGCACATAGTTAAATGCTCTAATTTTTACTGCGTATAAGAAAGCACTTTTTTTGTACAATTTTCTGTATCACTAAACTTCCTCATTGCTTTTATTTTGTGGTGTATTTTTTATAATTTCCTTCCATATTTCCCACCTGCGATAAAATAAAAGTTGAGCGGGTTATTTACCTTTTTTTAAACACAAACAAACCATCACGCCGTTTCCCCGTAGGGGTAGGCAGAGAGGATAGAACGCCATATCCCTCTATCTTGGCATACAGACCTCGCTTCATCTACCTACATTCATACATCTTCTCATGCACGCACGCTAATTATTCCTACTTTTAACATGTCCATGTTCAAGTATTTTCTAATGATCTCTTTTATGCGATGATCGCAAAGCAGAATAAAAGGCATAAAAATCATCATTAACATAATTAGATTCGGATTAAACCAAGAAAAATACAAATGGCCGAATGAATTCTCTAAAGAAAATGTTATATAATAATAACAAATAAGGTTGCCTTGAAAGCTTCAATTAAGAGTAATTATAGTGGCGTGGGATGGTAAGATACACAAGAGCATTTAAGATTGTGGGTCTTGTTTTCTGCCCTCATATTTACTCCCTACTCGGTCTCCCCCTCCCTCTACTACCACCCACCCCCACCACAGGGATTACCGATGTCGCCGCCAAATTACCACCGACGCCACAAATGAGAAATTACCGGACACATATTGCTAAGCGGGTCGCGCTCTCGAATTAATCAAACGCGTCACCGAATGACTATCTTGCAACGGCTTAAGACACTTTATTTCAGTAGTTCGATTTAACCCGTGAATTTGTAATATCAACGGATACACGAGGTGTGTTCAGAAAATAACAGGAAGTTTCTCGAGATTGGAAAATCCGGTTGTCAATTTTGTTTTAAAATTATGACGGTGTATATGCTCCTGAAGTATGCTAAAATTTTCAACTATATTCATTCTTCACTTTGTCTGTGGCAGCCGCTAAGGTTAGACGTGTTCGGTGTGCTCGGTGATTTTCGTCTTGGCGATCCAAAATGCCTCCACTGGGACGACGATTGAGCCTTATTTTCGACGACACATCTTTAAATTCATGTTTGGTTACCTGTTATAACACGTTTAAGTAATTCTGCATCGTCGTTGACTTAATTTAGTGACACCCGAGCAACTCCTATTCGCCGATGTTTTTGTTCGAAATTCAGAAATTTTGGAACATATTTTGCTGCCACGTGTTTCATACCCAAAACATAAAAAAAAAAATATGTTGTTAAAATTCCACTTGTCAATGCGTTTTGAAGCTACAAGATGTAAAATGTGATGTTAGCAATCATATTATATTTATCATATTTTGTAAATGTTATCAACTATTTAATATCTAAATTTAGTAAATGGGGTCTAGAATTTCAACCGTCTATGCGCTCAATAGCTGCAAGACTTGCTGTTATCTTACTTCTATAAATTTGCTTTTTATTTCGTTTTTAAAATATCACTTAAACTTCAGACTTCAAACTTCAACGTTAATTTTGTTTTTTTAAATCTAAAAATGTTAATAGGGGCTAGATTTTTTACTGTCCATGCGCTCTGTAGCTGCAAGACGTGGTGGGATATTTATTTATTGTACAGCGCCCTTGAGGTGATTTTCACAAATATGGCGCCATATAAATTATCCAAACATTTATTTACATATATATATCATAATAAGTAATCTTCGTTCCAATAAAAGACATTGGCATATTCTTTTCAACTCTACTCGTCTCTTTCCCGTTGCAATAAACATCGGCAACGCTTTTGCAAGACTTTTGATCTTTCGTCCCTTACTTCCCCGCGTCTAAGGCATAGAACTACTTAATAGAATATGTACATCTAAAGCTGCTCTTTTGGCAACTTCAGTGTTCAACAACTGTCGTATCTTCACATCCCATCGCACCTCGGAACACTGGCATAATTTGTATCGCAGAGCATTTACATACACACCCGCGCTGTCAGTAAATTAAACATTACTTCGCAAAAACAAAGAGCCACCTAGTTTTCAAAGTGTTTTGAAAAAACATGGTTATTATGGCACTAATATTTTTTGAATTTAAATAACAACCTTTAGAATAACATCGACATTTTTGCTTTGCTATTTATGCCAAAAAATAATTTTGGAAATAATTATGTAAATAATGCTAATAGAAAATATATCAAGGAACACTTTTGGATACTTTTTTATTTGAAATCTATTTATTTAATCACCATTACGGACTACATTACTTTAACAAAACAATAATTGATTTCACAAATTTAATATGTTAGTATTAATTTAAATCTCCAACAAAAAGCCACGGAAAATGGCTTGGTGGGATTTTAGTTACCGTAAAAAAATATTTAAAAAAATAAAATGATGAAAGCGTAAAAAAATATGTTAATATAATTTTTAAAAAAAATTTTATTTCATATTCTATTATTAATGATACTTATTTTAATATCTTTTGTAAAGGTTGTCTGAGTCTTTGGCTCAGTTTTGTCTGGTAATATTGTATAATTTCAGTCATTGGTTTATTAGTATCGACAGCCCTTGTCTTGTTTTAGAATGTTGCAGATGATATTGTTTTGATGTTTTCGTATTGTGTCCATGTTCGCCACGATTTTTATCAAGTTTTAAAAATTTGTCTACAATTACATCAGTAACTAATTTTTGAAAACATTTTAAGGACTGTACTTGAAAGAGTTCAGTTATATATATTTGATTTGTTAACAGAGTTTTTTAGTTGCTGTTAGGAGGCCATATACTAACTTAAATATATTATTTTGCTGTCTTTGTAGTATATTTATGTAATTTTGATTTCTTGTTCCCCGTAGTAGTTGCATATAACATATTTTAGTTTTTACATAAGTTTCATACATTAGAACATTCCGTTTGTGGAAAAAAGTTTTAGAATTAAAAAAAAAGACTCAATAATGTCGCTACTTTACTAATTAAATTATTGATATCAATTGTCCATGTAATTTTTTCTCACTAATGACAATTTTGGACTCATGCCATTATAATCGCCCAGGTGCAACATGACTAGCCCAGCTCTGCTTTGATTGGCCTGGATCTTTGGATGATTTTTGCATTCTATGTTCTTCTCGTATGCACTTGTTTGTTTTCATAGAACTAAATATATGTTAGTACAAATTGATGTTTGTTTTACGGTTTCCAAGCGACACCTTAAACTTATTATTTGTTTTAGTGAAAATATATCAATAACCTAATCGATCATTTTACTTCAGTTATATTTATTATTAAAATATGTTTCATGGAAACCGTAAAATATTGTTACGATTATAGAACCAATGAGTGAAATTCAAGTGATGAATTTAGTGCGTACAATACAGTTAGTGGCGGCTAAAAGGGTTAATATGGGGAGTATTTTTTTTTTACTAAATAGGTACATATGCATTTCACAATAATTTTCACACGAAATTTTTTAATAAAAATACATTATTATCCTTAACTTTATCTACATAGATGATTTATATGATACACAAATTAACAAAATACCATTTAACGATTTAACATTTTTTTAAGCTTAAAACTCACTTTATAACTAATAACGAATTCGTTCTTCTTTAGTGTAGGTATGTAAAATACGTTGGATTTTTTTTAATATTAAAAAGAAATATTTGTGTTCTGATAATTCACCCAAATATTACATTTTTAGGGAGATTTTCAACGAGTTTTAAATAACTAACTATTGGAACATGGGAATCGAGTTGGGGTTGAGTGGAATTCAAACCACGGTCCTTTAAGCCGTGAGTCCGAGATACTAGCCACGAGACCACCCAATTAATTCAATTAATTTATCATCGTATCTCTTCCAGACTAGGCTAATGCCTACATTATATTTTTTATTATTAATCTCATTCTAACTTTCCTTGTTTTCTATTGTTATCTCTACCGGGACAATGGTCGCGTTCCAACTAATTTTGAGTGAAATGTTTTGATATTCATATAGGTACGATAAGTTCTATTTGTTTTTTTTTCATGCAAAAATGTAGGAAGAAAACATTAACTTTGGGACAGTTACAGAAATTACCCGCGCGTGCGGTGATTTTTCTTAATAATATTCTAGATAACATGTTTAAAAATATGAAGATTAATGGGTACTTCAATATTTGAATAAATGATTTTAAAAAATTAAAAAAAACTGAATCACATTATATATTCCGTGCTTTTTTACAATTTATTTAAGGTATATTTATTTCAATAAGTAGCTAAATTTGAGGGGTCATTGACGGGCTGATCATAAGGGAAAGCCACCGCTAAATATAGAACGTCTAGGTTTAAGAAAGTGTAAAAATACACGTTTTTATTTATTGTGAGGTTATTTAATATAAAACAACTCTAGTTATCTAGGATAAGCCATTATAAGGTATTATTTTTATTCAATATTATGTAACCTTATCCACACTTTATAGGACTTCTCAGATAAAACGTAGATTCTTGGAAGTGTAAAGACTATCTTTCGGTTTTAGCCAGCGAAGATGGTTAGGACGAAAGTATGATCTATTGACCTAAATAAAGTCACGGTTGACTACCCTATAAGATCCGGAATCAAAATAGCTACAAATTAGCGTGGTTTATAATAAAGCAAAGCTAAAAACAAAGTAACTCACTTTTAAATAAAAAAAAGGTCTGTAAATCTAGTGTTCATATTGAGTTCTTCAAATTATTTTAGATGCACGTGTCTATGGATGATCAAATTTGCGAGAAAGATAAAATACATTTCAAATTATTCAGTTTGTTTTAAGATTTTAGCCATTAACAGACAAGTAATCTAGATTTTGGCGTAGGTGAGTTTTATCTGTGAGATTTAAGTGCTTGTAAAAATGATCTGACCCTTTTCTACTGAAACAAATGTCAAACTTCTGAAACAAGAGCTCGTCAGTGAAAATAAAATAAAACCACAATTTAAGGTTCGTAACACAATAAAAGAAGGAACGCACAAGACGCCAGCTGACAGTAATAAAAATATCAATTTCTGAGACTCCTAAAATGTCAAAACAATAAAACTCTTTTAATGCCATGATTAACAAAAGATTCTAGCTTGGAATTATAAATCAAGCCCACGTGATCTCCGATCAATGGGACTGTATTATATACACGGTGTCACATAACTTTAAGGCTTTTACTGTTCAATTGGGTCACGTTTTTTTTTAACTTGATAAAAACTCAAATATAGAACGACGGTGATACATTTTGAATTTAACCAGTTAATCACAATACATAGAATAATAATAAATCTGTCCAATGTAAAATCCCCACATAGCATTATTTCACTAAAAAAATTCATGCAATGGCGCGTTTAATAATATGATTAATATTTTAAATACGTCCAAACATTTTATGTTAAATTCAATTGTTTTATAAGTACGAACCTTTTTTCAAATTATTTTTAGCACTGAGCCATAAATTTTTTTACTACGACAACTCTTCAGCCACAAATCGGAAATCAATTAAGTTCCAACTCCATGCGTTTTTCATCCTCTGGTGAGTTGGACAAAATAATAATTATTCATAAAATATCGTGATTCACAATAATTAATTTCAAATTTAAATAAAATAATGGACTGTCTGTTTATTTGTTAAAGTTTTAAAAAATTGCTTACCTAACCTGAAATATTTTTTATCAGCAGCATGATATTTATTCAAATAAATTAGTTCATCATTCTTCGTTATACCTTTACAAAATAGAGACACATTTTACTAGAAGTTTCAATTGAATCATCTTTAAATACGCACGTTAAACATTTGGGTTTTTATTTAGGATGACGTTGTTTAAATGTTCAACAATATTTTTGATGCGTATTGATGTTAATCTACATTGACACAGACGAAATATTCGTTTTTATTATGTTATGTGATAATCAATCATAATTTTGATAATTGGTCTGAAACGTTTAAAACTGAAATATTTGATGTTTTGGCTTTTAGGATACTTAGGAATTAAATATACGATTTTTCCTTTGGTGCACGTTATGTATCTTAATTTTTTTCATTTTATAAAGATAATACTTATGAATCACCGTGTATGCAGAAGTATATGAACAATTTTCCTTCTACTGAAATTGAAACCATATTATAAGCATAAGGTATAAGTAGATTTTATAAATAATATTTTGTTTTACAATATTACGTTTTCATATTGTTCTGTCATCATTTGTTTAATTTTATTGGATTTGAAGTGTCAGTCAGTAATGATTAAGTTGGTTATTTTATTGAGGTGACGTATTTTATACATGCGTGGGATTATTAAAAAGGAATCAGTTCAGAGGTTGAAAAAAATGTAATGTTATATTTCGTAATATAAAAATACGAAATATAATATAATATAATAAAGCCCCTTGAATAAACGTTGATTTGTCTGTAAAAGACAACAGTGTAATGATAATAGTTTAATAAACCAAATTTAAATTTAAAAAATACATAAATTATACGTTAAAACGATACTGGTACGTTAGTATTAAGTAAAATAATTATTTAAATAGTATATTTTACCCAAATGAAGTAAAAATGGCTGAGAAAGATATGAAAAAATCAATCAAAATTATTTTTCAGGAATTGTAACATATTATTTTTTTATACAAAACTAAATTATTTAGAAGTATTGAAAATAATCCTTTAGTATTTCAATATTAATTCTTACAAATAAGTTTACCCCGCACATTTGCCTACCATGCAAGATATCTTTAGTTCGATTCTGAGATAGTCGGTATGAAGTATTTAATTTAAAATGTGTTTTTACACTAAAATATTCCATTGTCCCTGAACTGGCTCCAGAAGAATAAAACTGATTATCCTACTCTCGTGTCTAAAAATATCAATATACTCTGCAGTTTGTAGTGCCCTATGCACCAATTGGTTCAGGAAGGGGTTATTCTAACAAAAAAAGATAAAACTCAAAAAATGTTGTACGTATCATTTTAATAATAAAAAAAGTTCTACAAAAGTATTAAGAGAAAATAAATGTTACATTAAAAAAAAATTCATCAAATTAAGGAAGTACGAAAATTGCATTATATCTTATTTTATGCTAACTTAGTCAAGTCTTATTATAAAAGAATTTATTTTTAATAAGGTTAGGGTAGGTTTTATTTGATTGATGTTTCACATGGTTAAATAACAACACAAAAAACTATCAAATATACAAAATCCAAATTAATCACTTATTAGAACTAGAGTACCTGTTTGATAATTTTCAATTAATCCTTGATTTGGAAAAATGTTTAAAAAAAGTAAGAGTTTGAATAAATAAATTATAATGTTTTTTATTTTCTTATGTTTATTCAATTCATTGATTATACTTCTTGATACCTATTTTGATATAATTGACTTACTGCGATAAATTATTAATGACCGAACGCTTATAAAGTTATAAGACGAAAAAATATTCAGCAAGGTAATATTTTTACAGAAGAAATGTTTTTATGCTTAGAAACATGACTCACCTTAAATTTATTTACACCAATTTTCGTGCACCTAAAAATCGGCCACAATAACAATTAATTTCAAAGTAAGTTCACTGATTACTCGCATCTAAATATTTACCAAACATGAATTAAATTAAAAAGTACATAATCGAACCGGTATAATAATGTAATGCATGGCATAGGTCAGGGTTTCTTGCACGTTATTCAGTTTATATAAAGTTAAATCACAATGGAATCAAACTGACACTCGCTTTTAGTGTTTGGCGCAAGGACCACGTGTAACATGTTTGACGTTTACGATTGTCGAAAAACAACCGCGCGCTTTTTTGACAGCTGTTCTTTCGTGTTCGATCGGTTCGGGCGGAAATAGCCACTGAGTTTTTTCCCAGCACCGGAAAATCGACCTTGTCCACAGAAGTCGCGAATCGTACTGACCAAGGGTTGACTCCATACATACGGATAGGTAGACGGTCACTAGTGAAGGGGGCGAGCCGCTCGTAATATAAGACCACTAGTAAAAATGCGGCGGACGGATTACATAAAAACACATATTATTTTCATATTTTTCTACGTATCGCCCTTTGCTAGATCGAAAGTTAATGCAGTGCAATTTCATTCGAACCACAGGGATTGTTTTAAGAACAAAACTGCATTATTCGGCACCGGGTAAGAAGGCAAAGAAATCGAATAATACATTTTCATATAAATGTTAGGCAAATCAAACATATTTTTAATGCCCTTTCATTTGATTTCTATCACGAAAAGTATTTATAAAATGATCATCATTATCGTCGAACCCTTATTTGCACCTGGTGGTGCATAGGGCATCGCATTGTCACTGGAGGGCTAGGTAATCGTCATTCGGGTTGTGGTCCCGTGGCTAGTGTTGCGGACTCACGGGCCTGAGGCCCGAGGTTCTAACCACTCTACCCCAACTGGATTTCCATTTCCTAATAGTGAGTTATTTACAACTCGTTGAAAATGGCCACCACAATCGAAATATTTGGGTAAATTATAAGAACCCTCATATTTAATTTTTCTTTTTCAAAAAAATTAAATAATAATAATGTTTTAAATTCAGTGGCAATGAAATGTTTCAGTGGAAACAACCTTATAATCAAATATTTCATAATGAAATGATAAAAAATATGAAAATTAGTATAAAATTAAAAATCTTACATTTTTCATACATATTACGTTGACATATTCAGATACAAAACTCAAGAGTATTAAAATACGTGTAACTATACTTACCTTCAAGTTATTCTCTGCATATTATATTAAATTATGGAAATGTAAATTTTTTTTCAATTTCAAATAAAAAGGGCCTGTAAAATGTTGTCAAAAAAAATGTACTTATTAGTGGCATAAAACATAATTTAAAATTCCCGCGAAAATTGTTCATAGAATTGACCACGATCATAATACGTTTTTAACAAACTTTTTTTGTGACCGTATAAATTTAAATAGACCATCGTCACGAACCTTGCAGTCACAATTGTCAATGCCAAATATGTCACGTTTTTGTGGAGGGATATTTTTTAACAATTTTATTGAAATATATTTACAAGAACATTTCTCCAATATATTCATATTGATTTCAAAAATACAATATTTAAAAAAATCAATATCACATGTTTTTATCGGTATTCATAGTACGTGATATATCCCTATTAACTTTTCCTCATATGCAGAAAATAACTTTAATGAAGAGAGAGCACTTTCTGCAATTTCTTCAACTCGAGTTTTGTCTGTAATACGGGCATAACTCTATCAAATTAAAAATATAGTACTTGAAACAAATTGTTAGACTATTGGTACTTATATACATTTTTTCATATTTGCAATATTTGTTTGCACACAAAGTAGGAGATTGAATTGAATTTTAGGTAAATAAATTTAAAAAAACTAAACATGGAATTCACTAAAAAAATCAACGAAATACGAGTAATAAGTGAACTGTGATGAAAATGATAAAATAAGAACCCCTTTGTTGAGTGCCTTTGAATTGTCTAGCTTTGAGTAAAATGTGTTCTCGTGTATTTTGAATGCATTTCGCGTGTATATATTTCCCTTACATAAGGGTGGATAAAAATAATTATTTTGGGGATACGATGACGCTTAGTTAATTGGAATTGCAAAGTAAATCGATTTTTAGACATGTATGATTATTTTTATCTAAAAGTATAATGCTGCGTATGACATAAAAAAGGAACGAAATTAAAGTTAAATAAAATAAATAATACAACTTTGTTTTTAACTACTATTTTTTTTTTCCACTGACCGGTTTCAAAGCAAACGAGCTTCTTTGTCAAGGTTTACGTAACTAATGAATTAATTCCTATTTTATTCCTTACAAGGATTGTAATTTGATATCAATATTTTCGAAGCTAGGCAGAAGAGGACTAAAAGAAATATTGTTTATTTGGTTATTATTATTATTATTCTTTTTATGAATCCCTTTTTAAATTTCTAAGTTGTCTAATTTTAATATTTTATTTTCAAAGTGAAGTACTGTCTTTATTGAAGTTATGATTATTTCCTATCAAAGATTTGCGAATTCAGAACAAACATGATTATTTACCCTAATATGAAAGTTTCTTTTAGTTTTTCCAATGTAGGTTGAATCGGAATCATTTAAATTTTATTGGTATATCCCATATCTATTATATTTATGGACTTTGTCTTTGTGATTTTTTTGACAATGTTCCTTAAAATTAAAGTAGTTTATTGGATGTTAACATAGGTTGAGCCCGTTTTTTTCTAAATGAAGAGAACAAGAGGATACAACATAAAAATACAACAAATAAGTCAATAATATTTTTTTTTCAACAAATTTGTCAGTAATTAATTGTAATAGACATTGAAAAACTGATAGAAATAGGTAAAATTAAATATTTGGGGGTAATGATGGATTCAAAACTTTCATTTCGCCAAAACACTAGTAGGATGTTAATGAAAAATATTGCAAAAAAAAACAATTTTGCCAAAAATAAAAAGATTTGTTGATATTTTTTCAAGCAAAATTAACATATTACAACAGAGATGAAGATTTAGAAGTTTAGGTGTCCACAGGTCTTATAACCAGTCATAGGCTGGTTTAAGTGGCCACTAGTTGAATCCAGTCATTGTCTACGAAAATTTCGACAAGCTCAAAACATTGTCAAGCTTAATTATTTATAACCTAATTATTGAACCCCACATTGACAGCATAAAGCGTAGCACCATATTATTTTTATCAAACTAAGATAATTTAAACAAACTCACCATATCACAAAACAAAACGTGAAGAATTATTTTGAAAAAAAACCGATACACAAGTGTTAATTTAATGTTAATAGACTAAAAAGTATTGACGTATAATCAAATAATATTTTGCAACATTCTGTCTTTTGTTGATTCTTAAGAACTTGTTATGTTGTTCAAAGTAGTTAGTTTTTATCAACACCATTTTTTTGTACATTTTCTCATTCCATGTAATACAGTTTACCTACTGAATAATAAAATGTATGCTGACTGTAGTAATTATTACAAATTAATTTCAAGTCACACATTAAAATAAAATATTATTTCACATTAAAAAAAAATATATATATGTATTTTAACAATAACATAGCTTGTATAATTGTGTTGTTTTTGATCCCGCAAAGCCGAGACTTGTCTGCGTGTTACATTAGATTATTTAAAAAAAAAGTTTTTTATAAAATGTAGGTACATAGTTTAATAAATAGTATAAAATATTTATCTGTGCACAATATGCAATTCTATGATTGCATATCCATTTATGCGCCTAAGCAATTGTTGTGAAATTAAATATTTGATTATATTTAATTTCACAATATTCAATAATATTCCCGATTACAACGGGAAGTGACCATCTATCTTTTATTTTATTCTCAAAGTAAAATTAAGTTTTCTGTATGAAAAGCAAAATATGTATACAAGTTTTCTTTTAAAACATGTTCAATTATAGGTTACTTACGAAGATACTTTAAATGAGCATGCAAATATCTTAATTTTGTACACAAATATCGGTTTTTCTTTTCGATTGAAGAGGGCAGCAGAGAGTAAAGAGCAGTGGAGAACGAGATGCAGGACTTTGCTGCAAACCAATCCCCAGGATTGAGACTGCGAAGAAGAGAAAACTTGAATATATGTATTATTGATTGAATTGGCATTTACTTTGTGGAATAACGTGATTAAATATATAATTGAAAAACATGTTGTTCTTAGTACACAGTTTTGACTCAAGTGGTCTAGACCAAATTGTTTTATAAATTATTTATTTATTTGTATTTCATAGTGTACACTGGAATGCTTTTTGTCAAACGGAGATTTTTTATAACCAACTAATTAACTAAAAGTTTTATTTAAATAATTCAAGTTACAAAACATATTCAATATAATGTGTTTTTTTAAAGTTTAAGATTTATAAAAATAAATGTATTTGTTTATAAATTACCTTAAATCAATAAGAAAAAAATAATAAAGAAGAAAAAGTAAAGAAAAAGCGATTAAGAAAGAAAAAGGAGATATTTTTCCAGACGTGATTTAAAGACTGAAATAACATCTTTGATAGTGGATGGGCGATGATTTTAGTCAAGCGGCATGGACACTATATAAGTTAGAGAAGAAAGAGGAATTGTGGATGGGTATGAAGTGGGAGGGGAGGGCTTTGTCGGCCTTGTGGTGTAATGGCCAGCGCGTTTGTCTACCATGCAAGGGGTCTCGGGTTCGATTCCCAATATGGTGGATATGAAATATTTATATTAAAGGGTGTTTTCACATCAGATTATTTCATAGTCCCTGGACTGGTACCTTAAGCCTTAGATGAATAACCTAATCTTCATGTCACAAAATGATCAAGATACGCTGCGATTGGTGTACTAATGCAGTGTCCTATTCACCATTAGGTGCAGAAAGGGAATGATGATGATGATTATGATTAAGAGGGTGCTTTGAGAAGTAGAACGAAGAGGTAAACCATACATTCATTAATTCACGAAGGTATACGGGTGCGCTAGGACCATGAAGTAAAGTAAACAGAAGTGAGAGGGAGTGATAGCGTCTACACTGTCAAATTTTGAGCCATTTCAGTTGCCTACGATAATCAGAAATGTGACGAACACGAACACGAAACTTCTATTTATCACAGCAGTTTTCATGACACCATTCCTCTCAAATAAAGCATTGAATCCAGTTTTCCTTCAGTGGGATGATAAATATTTCTCTGTTTTAAATGAGTAAATGCAGTTTTAGTTTCTAGAGGCTCTTACTGACCTTTCGACAGTAACTTTTGGCCTTTTGCAAGTAGATCAAAGATTTTCTTTTTTTCGCTGTACAAGATTTTATTGAACAATAAACAAAAGAACCCGCATGGATTCATTAGTCTCATAAGGGAGTACCAGGAGAGTATATTATGAAGGCGATAATTAAATTTCAACACACCATCATAAACCAAGATGGCTGACCATTGTCTCTGGTCGAGCCCCTGCATTCATCCCAAATACCGCATTCGCCCACTATATTACGGCAATAATGCGAAAACATAAAAGAAAGCAGAAAAATCCATTAGTTCATTTTGTTATATTAAGTCGCGGACTAAGTATTTTTCCTTTGTATGCAAGGCTTAATATGACTACGGTACGGACGCGATAATACCGACCAGGTTTGAGTATACTCTGTTCTAAGAAATATTGTAATTAAATGTATTCAAATCAACTTTATACTGAATAATGGTAGATTTCCTATTTTATTAGAACACTTGCGGATCCAACAGACATTGTCTTGCCCGAACGTTGGCTTGCCTGCTATTATCTTGGAAAAATACTTTTCATCTAGTTACTTGTTTGTTATCCAAAACTAAAAATTTTTGAGATTCAAAAAATATTGAATTTAAGAAGGTACTTGTTTATGGTTGAATTCCGAAACATAAAATAAATATTTTTTCAAATATGGCATTCTTTTTGCAAACGTCGAACTCCGGTAGTCTCAGCAACAAAGGGGTGTATTTATGTAGGAATACCATTTTTAAAAATGTATTGAATAATATATTATTTTAGTGTTACCAAAAATCCAATAAAAAGAAATAAATGCGTAGAAATTATAAGAAATTTAAGGATAGAATCTGATGGAAATCTACAAAAAAAATGCTGTTTGTAAACATAGCTACGAACACGCTCAGCGCAAAGATCTATATTTCTCTGAAAACCGCACGTAAATCGGTTAAGCCGTTTAGGAGGAGTACGGTGACATCACACGTACAGAGGAATTATATATGTAAAGATGTAAATGTAGGAAATAGTGATGTAAGAGATACTTTACTATTTTTTTTTGGTGCTTATTTTAAATAAGGATAAAACGGAACCTATTATCTATTTGGAAATAAATATTTTAAATATTTTCTTTTTTTTTCACTACAGGCTAGGATGTTTATTACGGCGGTGAATTTCATTACAGAACACCCAGGCTTAAGAAAAATCACAATTTCAATTTTCAACTCATCGGGTATCGAACCCGGAACCTTCCGTGAGTGTATATTATCGGAACAACTTACATTATGAATAATGTATCTGTCACATTAAAAATATTGTGCAACGTTAAACGTTCTGTCTATGTACGTAACTTGTTATTTATTCAATTATTGGAACTAGTATAGAACTTTATAATATAAAGGGAATAAGCTTGAACTAAAATCATTTCATCAATGCACTGAAAATGTGTTATTGTAATAAATATAACATTAAAATATCCAAATTATCGGTTTATTTCAAACTGATTTTAATTAGGTATCAATTATTATTTATGGAATTACCAGTCGAGGCCTTTCTTGTAAAATCAACATTTAAAAAATTCCATTTTTATAAAACTCGGCTCTTAAAATAATTGACAGATCCGATCTAGAATTGATAAGAAAGAGGTTCCAGAACAGAAAAGCAAGGGTGCCTGTCCGTTAATGTTTTTCTCAGGCTCAAATTTGTTACTAAATATCGATTTGATAGTAACTACATACACATAATACAAGGCTTGCACAACGTGAAGGCTTGTCAGTACCGAAGTTTGTAAACAAGTATGGCCAAAGAACACTTCATTATACAAATCTTAAAACTTTCATTAAGATTCCTAAGCAAATCTTAAAAGAAAATGTTGACAAAACTTTGAAGAAAAAAATAATTAAAAAATTAAATGGCTGTATTTATTGTTATTTTATGTAAAAAATCATTTATTTATTTTTTTATAAATAAATTTTGTGTAAAAAATACGTATGCTTTTAGTTCTTAATAATGTTTATATTCATTTTTAAATTTAAATAATTTCTCTAACGTTTTTCTTTGTAAAGGAAATAAGAAACCTGCTGACAAGCCGGTTTAGCAGTTGAGTGGGTCTCATTATTTTTCCTTTTATATTTTCTGTTCATGTTCACCTTTTTAAATAAAAATAAATACAAAAACAAATATGTAGTTTTCTTTTTCTGTGGAAAAATTAATTTAGCTTTTTCTCTATTGATTTTTGAAAATAATATTGTACATTAGAGTATTATCTCGTTATTCTCAGGTATGTTGTACACGAGCGTGTAAAAGGAAATAATTTGCTGATGATTGTTGATCATTGAACGAACTGTATTACGGATTTAACAGTAACATCCTCTAATCATATAAGATGACTCCTTTTAGTGGCCCCCTCCGCCTATTATCTTTGCTATTATAAGGAACATTTTTGCAGAATACGAGTATGCTTTATTATATTGGTATACCACTGCCAAGAAGGTACATACTTAGTCAACAATGTCTGCTAAAACTTAGCGTAACTCATTCTTACTAATATATTACATACCCGTATTATGATGGGAAGGAACGGGGTGGCCAATTATACTGTCTTCTCTATAATACGGTTGTATAATGGCCGATTTCTCTTGTACTACCATACTTCTAGAAATGCGAGTTTACTAGGGAGTCATACCATTACGCAGTGGCTTAATGTTTCGCCTACTAGGGATTTGATTATTATTTAAAAAAATGATTATTTAACTCTGATTAAAATTTTTATAATATATCATTTTTTTCAGGTTTTTTGATTAAATTTAACTGGGTTCAATCAATTAATTTTTATTTTATTTAATTTTATTTACTCATGCAAATATACATATTTCAAAAAAACAATAACATATCTTTTTTTAAATTTTTTTTTATATATATTTGGACCCCTGTATTTAGTAGCCTTACGTGTCATGTACAAGGCTAAGGTACTCGGAAAAAATCGTTTTTGTTTCTCTTGGAAATGGGATGTTCGATCACTGATTTTGGTTTATTACCTTTATGAGTCTAATCACCATTGTTGCAAAGTTCAAGAACAATGGCGCGTGATAACTACTTTTAACTACAGTGTGGATATCTGTTAAGGATATTCCATCTTTTTTTGCATTCTGTTTCAAGATTATCGCGTTGTAAACTATAAAATGGGCACTGAAAAAACAAATGTTCGATACTCTGTAAAGAAATATCATCGCATGAACAATAGTCATCATACCTTAATTTAAACCTATATAGATAACTTTTCATAGCTCCGTGTCCGGTAAAAATTTGGGTCGTTTCGAAAGTACTTTGGTGATGATGACGGAAGTTTGCTGCATCAGCCAGCGTTGGGAAAAACATTTTAGTGATTTTACCTGTAGAAGAAGCGCGGTAATGATCCTCCCAACGCTGCTGCGTATTTTGTTTTATACAGCGTTTAGCAAAGCTAAGGGAAAATTTTGAGAAGAAAGGTGCCGTTCTTTTACAAGTTGCGGCTCTTGTATAATAACATATCCCTGACTCTGAGATGAGGGGGGAGATTTAGCGAAATGTAAACTTTCGCCTTCGACACAGTAGCCAGGCTCTTTATGGACCTGGGATTGAAGTGCGAGAACATTCACGGAGAGCCATCACAAAAGATCTTCACAGGTCGCAGTGATGTCAGGAGCTTGCATAGCACTGACCCCTATCACTAAAAATAAGAATAGGATTAAAACTATATGAGGTTAAGAGCCCTGTGTTGAGTTGGGACCCAACGTAAAGGAAAATAGAAGGATGCATATTATTAAAGAACACTACACATAAAAATTATTACATATATTATTAAAAAAAGAATAAACATCAGGACAACACGCTTAATAGTATATACATATATGCAATGTCTCGCAGCAGTTTCCTGTAATGGTCTTTTCTCTTAGACAAAATTCAAATTTGTACACTTCTTCTGAAAATGGCTTTCGTTTTGGAGAATGTCAGATTATTTAAACCGTATTTTCCCAATTAAAAATGCACGAATATTTTTATCACTTCAACATTCAAATTACGATTAAGAAATTTAAAAGTTACGAAAACCTATGACCAAATAAAAAGATCGGTAATATTTTTATAATTAGTTGTTTAGACACTGTTATCAATTTGTATTGGCTTTTAATGTGACCCCATATAGGTTGGACAGGTTCTGAAGATGGACTCTGAAACGATAGCCGATACGTCAGAAGGAGTTCAATTTACACACATCATCCAAAAAAGACCATACATAATAAATTCATGTTGCATTTTTTCTAAAGATAACTATTGTATTTGTTAAAAATTACAAATTATTTTACAATTTAAGAATAACTCATATTTTTTTGCCAAGACGTAATTTTATTAGTTAAGTGTGTCTTTCATCAGAAAACCATTATTACATACATAATACTATCAAGGATATCAAAACGTTTTACCGTTCATTAAATATTAGAAAAGAGATGGAAAATTATCAAAATTAAGTCATGTTTAAAAATCAGTACATCTACAATAATAAATTATAACTATCGTTGCTGTCGTCCGCTTTAGGAAGAGATCAGAAAAACTTGTGCGCATCGCAATGATTTAAGACATAACCCTACAATACATCACATGCAAATAATATATTCACTAGATCCTCACCATGAAGACAATTTGAACAAATACAAAATAATACCACTTTTTGACAATGGGATTTTGAGTATTATTCAATCAAAATCCATAACCTACTTCCACTATTAATTAAAATAATTAGTAACGAGCAAATTTTCAAAAAGGCTATAAAAGTGGAGCTAGGTAAAAGTAAAATGGATTGTCTCATTCGCCCAAACGCATATTGAATCAATTGCTCCACTGCGTTTAGTAATATAAATAATATAGATGTACATAAATTCATTAAAAACATCAATACGTAGTGTTTAAAACTGTCCGAAAATTTTTGAAATTTAAAAAAAAAAATTATTTTACATAAACGGCATAAATTGCCTTTAACATATATTGAAAATCAATATGAAAAAAAAAACAAAAAAATACATAAATAAAAAAATAACAAAAAATTATAAAATTGCATTACTATAACAATAGTAACAAATAGGTAAGACACATAAGAACCAAAAATATTAAAGAAATAAATACATAAATATGAAAAAACAAAAAAAGGAAAAACATTTTTAAATATAAAGAAAAGTTTAAGAATAATATTGCGAGAGAAAAAAAGAAATCAGACTAGTTTTATAACTATCAAGTCCTGAACCAAATATAGCCTTGTCCTCATACTGATTGAGCCTAGGGATAGGCGAGTGCATGTGATAGTTGGTCCTAGTATTCTTCGTTTATTCTCACATATAAAATAAGTATATTGTTAAGTGTCCTCGGCACGGGTAACCCCAGTGAAGTAACCTTATTTTTATTATTAATTATAGTTTACAATGGAAAAAAATAAATAAACGTATTTTTTGTTAACACTTTGAATCCTTACGGAGTGTTTATTTCATCTGGAGAACAGAAACAGCAGTATGTAAAGGATCTAGTGTTTTGTTCGTATTTTGACCAGATACCGTCTGGCCAAAGAGGTCCCGTGTTGCCAAGGCGAAAATAAGCCTTTGTTCTACCACAGGGCGCCCAGTTCTGGTTTGATTGACGTAGGGTGCTTCAGCACCGGTAGCCTTTCTGTTAATTTCTCTTCACTCCTTTATTTCATTCCATTCATTATTTTTATTGAGCCCTCCATATAATGAGGACTCGTCCGGTCTCATTGTTTGGGCCGGTTGCTTAATTATAGTCCGTCCCGCCCGAAGAATGAACTGAGAAAAAGGGAATTTATATACGATACTCAAAACCGGATCGGATCAATCGTAGCCTTTTGTATGGTAAACTTAATTATGTATGATTTTGTCGCAAGATGGTTTTGTGTGCAAACAAATCGAGGGTCACAAAAACTTACCAAAACTCACAAATTATTTATTTATTTATTTACTATTTCTACCACTACTCGGTTAAAGTGTACAATCTACTTCCATCATCCGTAAGGACAATAAGTAAGTTCTCACAATAAAAAATTGATATTAAGAAACGGATGGTGGAGGTGGGTTGCTCACGGATCGAAGAGTGGATCAAGCCAAATAGGTAAAATTTGTGTACTGTTTATGAAATTTGTTCTATTGGTCTATATAAATTGGTTATGTTTTTTATGATTATTTTAGTTTTTTACTGTTTATTATATTAATGATAATTAGGTTAGTTGGATTAATTACGTTTTTTTTTATTGTTATCTTTATGTTAACTTTGTTTAATAGCTAATCTTAGGCATGTTTCACATTTTGTAAAATGTTTCCCTCGGCACGGGACACCCCAGTGAGGGAACATTATCCTGTATAAAAAAAAATACAAACAATATAAAAGTATAAATAAATAAATACGACCTAAGCTAATTACGACAGTTACATGAAGAAACATAATCACAAGAAACTGAACAAAAAGAACATAAAACAATGTAACAAAGACAAGAGAGGGCAGTATAATAACGGTTTACAATATATATTTATAAACACAATATAAGACTTCGAGGTAAACCATGCCAATCCATCGTCATTCCACACTATTTTAGTGGCAAAGAGATCTACGAAAAGTCGGAAGATCTTTCCTAAAGAAGTCCAAGTAATATACTTCATTCGACCTTTTTAATCAGATGTTATTACTTTATTCGTATAATTGAATTAAAAATCATCTTACTTTATTATTTTTCAGGAATAAAAATTTCTGTTTTCAGTTCTCAAATTAACAAAATATTGTTTTATAAATAATGAGATGACAAAAGTTATTATTTTTATAAACGTTTTTTTATTTTTTCCTCATGTTTGTGACAGATACTTAATTATTATTACATACATTATAATATAAGATTTGAAGCGCTTTTTGATTCTTTAATCTTGAATAAACAATTCCCAAGTCAATGGAAAAGTTCAACGAACGGATAATTCTGAAATTTTGAATACTAACACAAGAAAATCATAATTTTAAAGAGGTACAATATTCGTGAAATTCTTAAAGATTGCATTAATAGGCCAGCTGTATATGTAATAGTAAATCTCATGAATAATACATAGGTACATTTTGGTTATCTGTAAAGGATGGCATAGTGCAGGCCTCAATAATATGAAAGTTCATTATAATATTATGCTGTCATTTGATCAGGAGAGCAGCATGTTCAGGTAGATGTACAATGTATATCGATACTACATTTGCTCATATCCTTGGAGCGGACGAATCAGGCCACACGGAGCATGTATGTAGTATCAGGGTACCAGGAGAGCAGAAGTGCACGGGTATGGATTGCACCAGGAATATTTGCATACCGGGGTGGGTGACAGCGGGGATGGGTGACAGGGGGGGGGGGTGGGCGTGGCTTCGGAAGGTGGTGGGGAGGCGAGAGAGACCGGATCATTAAAATATTAAAATGCAGGCGCCGCCTCTCAAGAAACGTTATATGAAAATTGCAAAAAAATTAAAAGATTTTTTTACCTAAGTGTAGATAGTTGTAATCGTAGTTTGTTTAATTTAGAATTATTGAAAAAATTGCTTTTCCTGAAACGCGAACCTTATCATAAATCTCATTGATTTTATACAGTTGTTTTTTTTTTATTCATTTAGTATTAGTTTTGTGTATATTTAAGTTCAATACATTAACTAAGTCTTTAACAGTTCAGCTAAGTTCTCAATATACTAATTCTAGCTGCCTGAGAGATTACAACTCTATCCACATTTTTGCTTTTATGCAGACATATTTTTTCTGTATATGGCTCGATGACTTATCTCAGGTAAAACTTCCAGCAATGAAAATTTAGTCATGTAAGTGGGTTCGCTTACTATACTTGTGTCATACTTCGATTCCTAGCAATGTCGACACGATAAGTATATTGGCGGTCCCTTGAGCATCTGAAGCATAATACTGGTCACCTTATTTTATGTTAATAACAATTGTTTCAGAGTATAAATAATTTGTATCTATGAAAAAAATCGTACATTCCAATAATACACACCAAAAATATTGATATTATATTCCCAGGGCTAGTTTACACAATTAAAGCGTGTTATAGCGCGTTGTAAATGCGTTCGGAATACCAGCCCAGGAGTAAAAAAAAAATTGGGACGGCTGTAAATGAATCAATATTTGACTGAAGCGTGTTATCAAAAATGATATAAAAACAAATTTGTTTCACATAGACGATGTTACGTAGACTCATGTTTTTTCCCCGTATTATTGTGTTTATTTAAAAGATTACAACATTAAAAATAGCCCAATAAGTATAAGACAAACCGCGTCACGAAACAAAAGCTCTTTGAACTAAAAAGCAATTCATTTTCGGACAAAAACATTTTGGAATTGACACCAGTTTGATTTTATTGATTTCAATAACATATCTATTGTTTGTTTTTGTGCTTTGATTATTTTACATGTTTTTGATTTTATTTTGAAGGATGCATAATTGAATGGAATTAAGTTGAGAATGATTCATTACAGTATGGAAGTTGGATCAGCAAGGGGCCGCGCAATGGCGATCGTCTTCCCACATTATTGTGGCGAGGAATGGAATCCAATGTTATATATTTACACTCGTTATTACCGCGCCATGGCCAACTCGAAGACCGTACATACACGATTGTATCATTCGCGAAGAGCAGCCATTAATCAACCGTATTATTAGAGATATGAGGGCAGAGGTGGATCCAGAGATTTCGATGGCCGAAAAAATTATAAAATAAGTGTTTAAATAAAAAAAAAAAAAAAAATTATTTGTTTTTAATCTCGAACTATTTTCCATCTCATGATTTATGCAAAAGATCATGGGTTTGATTCCCAGCATGATTGAAATGATATATTTATGTAACAAGGTGTTTTTACACTGGAATATTTCATAGTCCTGAAGATCGAGGTTGATTACGAATGTAGTGCCCTATCCACAAGTAGCGACACAGAGGAAATTGACAACGGTGACTTAGTAACGTCAGTTTGTTTTATCATTTTTATATGAACCGGGTTGTAATTCTGTGGCTAGTGTCTCGGATGAACTTACGAATGAAAGGTTCATGGTTTGAGCCCCACTCTATCACAACTTGATTCCCATGATGTAATTTTGAGTTATTACACAACTCGTTAAGAATTTAGGAAAAGTTTAAATGTTTTGGTAAAAAATAAGCAATTATATGCAATCAAAGCAATTATATGCTAAAACAATACTCGCTTACAGATTCAAAAACTATTCTAACTCAAACGAAAGGTGACAATATGACACATACAAATAATATAATCACTAGATGCCCAAAACAAAGACAACTTAAACAAATACAAACAAATACCACCTTCGGCCAAAGAGATTTTGAGTATTAGTAATTAGTAATAGCAATTAAAATTTATAATCTACTTCCAACGTCCATTATAGAAATTAGTAATGAGAAAATGTTCAAAAAGACTATAACAAAATGGATAGGGGAGCTGGGTAGAAGTAAAATGAATTTTCTTATTCGCCCAAACCTAGATTGAATCACCTGCTTCACAAACGTATAGTTTATGCTATGTTTTTGTTTTTTATTGTGTGTTTTAAAATACAAATGATACAGTTAAACATAAATTAAATATAAACTTAAATACGTAAAGTTAAAAACTGTCCGAACATTTTGTTAGTTCTCTGTATATTTAGTCTTTTTTGTATTTACTCTCACGTAAAAAAATTAAATAAATATATTGTGTAGTGTCCTCGGCACGGGAAACTCCAGTGAGGTCAAATATTTGTATTATTAATTAGTTTTTATAATATGTAAAAAATGAATACATACAGAATTTGTAATAAATAATATTTTAAACAAACAGAATTATTTCTGAGGTTATGAAGCGAATATAATGTGGTTTTCTGGCATCAAAGGCATCAGATTCACCAGTCCTGGACGTCCGTTGATTACCATTTACCTGCAGTTCATGTCACAACTACGTGGCGCAAATCTGATTTGGGGTAATGGACAGGATTTGGTAGCCGATACAGCCGATGCATGGAGATGAAGACATGCAATCGTAAATATAACATAAACATGAACAAAAAATTTTAACTTCTCTGACTGTGCTGAAAGTATGCACTACCATGGAATAAACTCTTTTAAAAATCGAAGAATAATGTTAGACCAGTTATTTTTATACAAACTAATAAATAATAAAATTGATTCTTCTCATCTACTTGAAAGACTTCCATTCCGTGTGCCATCTAGACCGACAAGACAAAATCTTCTGTTTTACACAGATAACGCTTCAACAAACTATTTGAAATAATTTACAATACCTAGAATATGCAAATATAACAATAGATTTACGGAGGCTGACATTACAGAAATTTCATTATATTTTTTTTGTTCTTTTTATTATCCGAGCTCATACAAAACGGTTCACAGTTGGCGTCACGTCATTTTGAAGTCACACACGAGACTATAATAAAAAAGAGTATTGAAAATTGCATTTTTTTAAAAATATACATAATTGTTGTCTGTACGTATGATGTCGTTGCTCCTGTAACTTATTATATTAATAAAAATGATATTATGGTCTCTTAGTTCGCCTCTGGTGGAAGTCAAACGCCTCGATTTCATTTAATAATTAATTTTTCATCTCGCTTCACAATCAATAATTCAAATTCTTCGAAGATTCCTGGTACTTTTTCAATTCATCTCAACATTTCAGGACTTTGATTGATTCAGCACACTAATGGCTTAGCTTTTACTGATTTTGAAGCATATCCTTAATACTAATTAAAAGTTATATTTAACGATTAAAACTAAATTTTAGGGTTGCTCTGTTTCATAAGCTCGTGGTCTAGAGATAAAATAATTTTTCTGCTATGCATGTGGTCTCAGGCTCAATTTCCGATGAGGCATACATGATTTTTTTTAAAACCTTAATAAGTGATTTTATTTAATACGTTAAAATCACGGTTTGTTAAAAAATAACAATGTATTCTTAAGTAAGCGTTTAACTATTTGTTTGAACACTGTTTACATACATATTATGCATAAAGGCAGGCATATTGCCACATGGCAATTTTTTCCTACTTACCCAAACCGTTTGGTTTGAGAAAATCAGTGGTATATGAACATATTATAGGTATATTATAATATTTTTCATACAAAACAAAATATTGACGAAAAAATTTTTTTTTTAGAAATAAAAATTGACTAAATATCTCTTCCATACTATAAAGAGAAGAGGGGAAAAGAGAGAAGAAAAGATGGAGGATAAAATATTTTTTTTAATATTTAAGAAGATGCATTTCATGCGTGATTTGAATGTTAATAAAGTAGGGAAATTAACGCACTTTTATTATTTTTTACTGTATTTTGTAAATTTTGACAGTTCGGGAGTAGAAAAACCCAATATCCTGGGCTGTTTTTTAGACTCGGCGGCTACTCTCAGTAATATCCTGGTAAAGGAAAAATTATGAGCTATTGCAAGGAAAATCATTTATTGAATACTGATAAATGTCTTGTCATGTCATTTACTAGGGATAAAAAAGGATACTATTTGACTACAAACCATCTGGGAAAATCGTCAATCTTTCAATGAAGAGATTTAAGTGTACTGATAGATGATAAGCTTTTATTTGAAGATCACATAAATACAATATTCGATAAGGCGTATATACTTCTAGGGTTTATCTTACGAATCTCCAAGCCATTCTCATCATCACATACACTCAAACTTCTTTACTATACGTATGTACGTAGTGAACTCAAATTTTTAGTACTGTCCTCTCAGTGTAATGTAAATAATGATCAAATCGAGAATATTCTCAATAAATTCATAAGGAGCCTGTAATATCGTTTTGGTGACATTGAAAATAATTACGGCAAATCCTTGATTAAATAAAACTAAGAATCATTACAAAAAAGGCGTCTTACATGTGATTTAAATTTGTTGTAATAGAGAAGAAAAATATATATTTTTTTGTACAATTAACGCCCAGAGGGCTTTAACAATACAAATTTGCTTGTATAACCAAAAAAAAGTATAAAAACAACAATAAGCAACAGTTATGCTTTATATCAAGAACACAACCCTCCATTATCAATAAATTTCAACAGTGCTACTATAAATGAACTTACGTTTATTGATAAATACATAATATTTTAAATACCCACCTTCTAATTACATACCAAATGATAACTCAAATCTCTCGTTCACGCGTTTGTCTAATATTAATGATAAAATGTGAATTAAACCGGAATGTTGCGTCTCATAAAACGAAACAGTATGGACCAAAACGGACACAAAGTCGTTAGAACAATAGGCATCATCCTTCTTTAACAACACATGTGCATCAACCATCTTCCAGGAATTATCAAGCAGCCAGTAGGCCACATGGCGGTGGTATTTACCAACTATCTGCTACTTTTCGGATATTTGTCTTTATTTTATTTACCATAATGTTGAAACAGTGCTTTATTTATTTAGTTTTTTATTGCTCACTTCTTGGCATGAACACTTGAAAAAATTACTACTATGCTCTATGTTGACGTTTAGTTTTTGTAAATTTATTGATTTAATTTTATTCTGGTAGAATTCTACTCGTCCATGCGCTTTGTAGCTGCACGAGAGTTAGTAATCTAGCTTCCATATGTAAATGTTATCAACTATAAAATACCAAAATTTTGTAAATCGGGTCTAAAATTCCAACCGTCCATGCGCTTAGTGGCTGCAAGACGTGTTGTATTCTTACTTCTTTTTATTATTATTATGACTGTTTTTTTAAATTTATTTCATGTATACGAGTACACTAAATTTCTTTGTCAATTTAAAACATGTGTAAATGGGGACTAGATTTCTTTCCTTCCATACGCTCTATAGCTGTAAGACATGTTGTAATCAAACTCCTATTTGTAATAATAATTTAAATAGATTTTAATTGGAAACGAGGAACTGGAATCCCAGCCGTCGATGCGCTCTGTAGCTGCAAGACGTAATGGGATATTTATTTATTGTGCTACGCCCTTGAGGTGATTTTCACAAAAAAAAGCGCCATAAAAATAAGCCAATTAAATATACAGGTGTTCTTTTAATCCTGTCACACCCGAAATCACGATGATCAATATGAGCAAGAAGACATATTGGCACATTAAAATATTATTTTAGAACGAATAAAAAAAAAAAAAATCAAAACTCAAAAAAGCAAATTGTTGCTTATTTCTGCAGGGGTAAAACGAGGAGGGGGAAAGGGGGAGTCTGAAACTGCGCCGCGCTCCCCTCACTTCTCCCCTGCAGAAGTAAGCAACCATATGTTTTTTTAAATATTTTGTTTTTAAAATTTTTCTATGTTCTAAATATTTTTAAGAATATGCTAATATGTTTTCTTGCCCATACTAATCATTGTGGTTTCGGATGTGACAGGGTTTAAAAAACATCCTGTATTTTGTGCTTGTTTAAATCACTGTAAACTTGAACCAAAAAAGTCCTGATTTAGTCTTGGGTCAACAAAACGACAAAGACGGGTCATTGGAGAATTCAGGCCATAGTTTGTTCTATGCTGATTGATGAACAGTTCTTCATTGTTTCTCAACCTTATGTGTTTATGTTTAGTACAATATTTTTCAAGTTTTAGTTCTTCGTCTACAATTACATCAGTGGCTTAATTATAAATACATTTTAAGGATTCGAATTTAAAGAGTTCAGTTACATTTAATTGCTAAGCGTGTTTGTTAAGTTCTTTAGTTGCTATTAGATATACTAAATATACTAAATTTCATATTTTATTTTGCTGTCTTTTTAGAATGTTTATGTCATTTTGATTTCCTGTTCCCCGCAGTAGTTGCATATAACATATTTTCGATTTTACATAGGCCACATACATAAGATTTTTTCCGTTTTTAGAACAAAGTTTTTAATTTAAAAAAAAGACTCGATCATGTCACCACTTTGCTAAATAAATTGTTAATATGAATTGTCCATCTCAATTGTCTGTCTATTGTTAGTCCTTAATATTTAACATATTCAATTTCAGTTATTCGTTCGTCATTTATGTAAGCATCTACTATAAAGTACTACTTAAAAAATGCCATAAGATATTTTTTTCTAGATTCAAAGTGGATAATATTGCATTTTTTTACATTAAGTGTAAGTTAGTTTGTGTTTGTCCATTTAGTCGACATAGTTAGGTCTTCGTTTATGTCATTGTTTGTTAATACGTCTGTTTGATTTTTATAGAATAGTCCAATGTCGTCGGCATACATAATCATTTTTCCCTTGAAATTGTTCTGTCACAAATCATTAATGTATAAAATATATAATATTGGACCCAAAATAGACCCTTGTGGTACTCCAAAATTTACTGTTTGCAAAAATATTTTTTTTCTCATTAATATATGTATACTGCTTCCGATTTGCTAAGTATGATTTTAATACAACAATGTTTGATTATGTCCAAATGCTTGCAGACTGGATTCCCTTCTCAGAAAATTTTTTTCCCTCTCTGTTGAAATAAATTTAAATATGATTTTAATAGTTTATATTCTTGAAATTCTACTCTAATATCATTCAACTTTTTCATCATGGTCTCAACATGTACCGTATTAAAGCCTTTTTTTAAATCTAATATTACTCCGGTGATTGGAATTCCAGCATCCATGTTTGTTTGAATGTAATTTATTAAAATTACTAGGGCGGTTCCAGTTCTTTTTTTTCTTGAGAACCATGTTCATTTAAGCATATTATGTTTAAACAAATATGACCCATTAATCGTTTAGGTATGTATATATTTTTCTAAGATTTTATTAAGTATAGTTAAATTTGCTATGGGTCTATAGTTACTAGTTACGCTGATACTCATTGACAGGAGGGACGATTCAGTGTCGTGTGCAAAAGTTTGGATATTGAAGATTAGACATCCATCTTTGCTCCATTATAAGCCTGAACCTTTTATAGGTTATTCTAATTTAGATCGATCGTACTAGATCACTGATTATTATTAGCCCGACTAAATTAGGATTAAGTATGTGTGCTGTTAAGTCAGTATAGTGTGTATGCACATTTAGATATTAAGTATGAAGATCAATCCTTCAGATACTGCTCATACCGCGTGCTCACTTGGGTGAGTCATTTAATACAATTTCCATATCTTGATCGGGATTAAGAGAGGTTTTAATTCATGATTGATTATCTCTTAGTGTAACATTGATTGAAAAATAAAAATTAAATCTAAGACTCAGTAATTGATTTTGTCAATATATCCAGCAGTTAATCAAAAAATGTGTTTATGCCAATGTAACAAGAGATATAAAAAAACAACCTGTTTTGTCGGCATGACCCGACTCGTGAAAAATACCTGTACCTTTAAAAATAAAACACGTGAGCTCACATTTTGCCGTTTTGAAGTAAAAAGTCCAAAGATAGAGCTATAAGCTATTTTATGCGCGAATAAAACATCAAGATCTACTCTTGTCACAAAATAGCTTTTTTGTTGAAATTAAGTTAAAATAAAAATTTCAGTTCCACTATGTTTTATTGCAAAAAACATCAGTATTAAATATGTACTTTTATTATCAAAATAATTATTATTTTACATTGAAAATTCTTTATAAATTGTTTTTATAAATAATTAACAGGTCTTATGACCTGTCATTGGCTGGTTTAAGTGGCAGCTTTCCACATCGTGTAACATAAACCATTGCCTTTGTTTAAATATTCTCATTTCCTCAACTTGTCCGTTGACTTTTGTGTAGTAAAAGAATAGCCTCTCAAATACATTCTAAGCGGACTATTTCTTAAAAAAATGCATAAAGCATTATTTTATTTTTTACGGGACATATCAAGCCAAATATGATACAAAATTAATGCTTTAAATATTGATAATATCGCTAAAATAAATTGAATATACCGACCGTATTCAGAACACGACTGTTTTTTATCACGCTATTTCTCCGTAGGGATAGACAAATATAATGGAACGCCACACTTGTCTTTCTTGAGATACATTCCAAGGTTCTTCCGCAAAGACATGCGTGCCTTTTGACTGCGTCTGCTTTCAAAAAGGCTTTAAATGTAATAATAACAATAATGATTTTTATAATAAAGACTTGAAAAATTATCTTAGCCATTTTACATCGAGCAATACCATAAGTCAACTTTATCGTGAAGCACCACTTTTAGGCTATATGACCTATATGACAGTTTATGTTATTCCACCGAAGTATTAAAAACATATTTTTTTATAGCGTTTAATATGTTGAATTTCGTCCTAAAAAAAGAGTATTTGTGGGGAATTTTACTACGTGACTTTTTTTTTATCTGCAGCTGAAGCACATCGAATTGACTCAGGTTGTGATCCTGTGGTAAAGTGTCGTGGACTCATGGATCCGAGGATCGCATCCCACTCTACCATAACTTGATTTCCATTTTCTGGTAGTGAGTTTTTAACAACTCATTTGAAAATGGCCACAAAAATTGAAATAATTGGGTAAATGGTATATGGACTCCTTACTACAACTGTCACTAAAATTCTCTTGAAGGGGCCAAAAAAAATACTTAAGGTACATAAATTTTAAAATTAGAATCAGTCATGAATTTTTAAATAACGATTTTTTGCTAAAAATATTAAATTTGTTAGAACTTAACGATATAAGAAAAATTAAAGACCATTCAAATTTATTCAAAATTGTAAATTCAATATGGGATTGCCCTAAACTATTATCCCTCATCAACTTCAGGGTGCCTGGAAGAATGACTAGACAGGTGCCACAATTTTGTAGCAACAATTCACGGACAGTGTATACTTGTAATGCCGTATTAAATATGCTTCATGAACTCGGCAATAGTTATTCCCACGTATCTGATATATTTAGTATAGGGTATTGTTCCTATAGAACAAACCTGTTGAACTTTTCCAAAGATGGCGTATGGTAATTATTTTTATTTATTCATGCATTTCATAATATAAACAGTTTTTTGTTCTCTTTGCCCAGCTGTATGAAAAAGTACTAAGTAATGATTTTCTTGTTGTATGATTGTTGAGTGTTTTATTATTTAAACTTTTTACTGAATATGCTTTATAAGTTTTAGTTTAGTTTTTTAAATAAAAATCTTGTATTATTTTTAGATTTAAAAAAAAATAAATCTTGGGTATAATAAGAACGCAAATATTTCTTTACAAAAAACATGTGGAGACTTACGGCGACTATCATCATCTCTGTTTTGCATAATGATCAGATGAGTGAAGTGTATCATGAGCTCTAAAAAGCCACGGGAGATTGACTACAATCGATGCGTTTGAACCAAACATTGAAGGAAAAACGGCCGCAATACGAGAAGAGATACGACAAAGTAATTTTGCAGCACGTCAACGCTCGTTCACGTGTTGCAAGGTCACTTAAAACATATTTGGAAACGCTCGAATGGGAAGTCTTATCCCACCTGCCGTATTTACCGGACATTGCTCCTTCCGATTACCACTTGTTCTGATCGATAAATCATAGGGCTCATATGCCAAAAAATGGCTCAATTTGTGGGTTACCTAAAAAGATGAGTCGTTTTTTCGAGATGGTATTCGTATGGTGCTGGAAAGATGGGAAAAAGTAGTCGCTAGCGATTTTTTAGTTAGTTATTACAAACAAAAAAAAACAGCGGGAACTCATTCAAATCTCAATACACAAGAAAAAAATAACGCATCCCTTACTCTATGAGGCTAAGAGCCCTGTGTTGAGTTGGGATACAACATAATAGAAAAGGGAAGCATGCACATTATTATTACATATTGAGGTACTAAACTAAACACTATCAAACGTAGCATTTATCTACGTCAGAGTCTTTGCCTAGTATAAAAAGACCCGTGTAACACGCAAACAATATTAAATTATACAAAATTAAAATTGGATGATCGGTCTATTATCTGCAACCGCAGAATCTGCCATATGACGTGGGGCACAGGAAGTTTTATCCTTAGGAAGGATCATTTATTAACTCTACCTAATTGCAGTACCTGGATTGAATATAATAAAGAAGTAATTAAGCATCTGGTGTATTTATAAAATACACGTATTATAAGATGTTTAATTTAAGCTTATTTCAACAATCAACGCCGATGGTTGAATGGGCTAATATGTATGACAGTAAAAAGTCACTGAGAAAAATTGCTTGTCTCTGTAATAATTGTGGTAAAAAAATATGTAAGAAAGAATCTTGTGAGTGCAATTGAATCTAAATTCCTGGATGAAAGTTTCCGACTCGATGGGTACTCTCAGGTAAAAATCGTGAATAAGGAAATTGAGTGAAGATAAGCCCACCTCACAGTGCAGTGGTTGATATCTTCGCCTACCACTTTTGAAGAACTGGATTTGATTCCTAGCTTGGCGGACGTGAAATATTTATTTTAAATGTTTTAACAAAAAACTGCAACATTTAATTGTTACTGGAATAGCACACAAAGCGCAGAACTGATCACCTTTCATGTAACAAATGTGTAGTTAAAATACGCTGCATTTGGTTTAATAATGCAGTGCCTTATGTAGCACTGGGTACGGAAATGGAAATGATAACAATAGTATAAGGCATTGTAGTTTTCTGTAATAATTATTATGAAAAGACGTAAGAATTAATCATGCCATTATTATCATCAGTAATGTGTAAAAAATCTAAGAGTACTAATGGACGAACATTTATTCTGGCGAGCTTATACTAATAAATTAAGCCGCAAAATATTTTTCAGTCTAAACTCACTTAAAGGTTGCAAAAATTCTTACTCATTAATACTAAATGTACTCTTGTAAAAGCATTACTACTACCCGATCTATATTACGCTGATGTTTCCATGACTGATTTCAGTTGCGAGCAACTCGATAAACTTTAACGACTTTAGAATACATGCATAAGGTACATTTTTGGTCTTAGGAAATATGACCGCATTTCTGATTATCGTAGGCAACTGAAATAGCTAAAAATTGAACAACGGAGAGACTTTTACTCCCTTTCACTTCTGTTTAATGTTTTTTATAGTCCTAACGCTCCTATATACCTGCGTGAAATTTTTTAACGTTTATCAGTTCATGGTTTACCATTTCATTCCGATTTGCAAAGCACACTCTTAATACCCATCCACAATTCCTCTTTCTTCTCTAACTCATATAGTGTCCATGCGGCTCGACTGTGGAATCATTTCCTATCCACCATCAAAGATGTTACTACAGTATCTCAGTTAAAATCACGTCTGAAAAAACATCTCCTTTCTCTTCCTTAATCTCCTCTCCTTTCGTCTTTCGTCTTTCCCCTCTTTTCTCTTTTTCCATTGAGTAATAGTATTGATTTAAGGTAATTTATATACAAATAGGTTTAATCCATTTTTTTAATATCTCTTGCTTTTTTATCTTTAATTTCTATTGAATATGTTTTGTAACTTGAATTACAAAAATAAAACTATTATTTTTTTGGTTGGTTGAAAGAAATTGCCATTTGGCAGTAAGCCCGCCAATGAACAAATAACATTGCTTATAAAAAGTTTAATGAACAATAAAAAATGCATAGAGCTGTGATGGGGACTAGATAGTAGAGTGACGACGCCGACGGTACTTTATTGTGTGTTCGTGAGGGTGCCCAATGCACATATATAAGGGCACCCAACACATTATCTACCCTTTTCTGCCTCCACCAGCGATTCATTCGTATTTACAAATTGTTAATGTCTATTTGGTATTTTATTTTGAACACACTGCCAATTTGCGTTCCTTTACGGTTAGAAAAAAGTTTAAAACGTTAAATATGTATGTAGGTTTATTCCATCATGAATTATTCAGAATTTATTCACATTTTCAGTTTTTTCAGGCGCAATGAAATCAAAAGAGTTAAAAATAGAGAAAAATTTACAATTTTTCCATCCAGAATCAACATAAACTGAGTGTACAGTAGAAAAAATTCGCACAAAGCCGCAATTAATAAACGGAAAGTGCATTGTTATATTTATAGAGCACTTTATGTGCAAAAAATGTAGCTGTTGATTTAACTTAACTTTCGCGTATCTAAATATTTTTAAAGTTCAGTGCATAAGTACTTTTACTAAACCCTTATAACAATGAATGTAGCCTTACATGAAAAAATGATTTTAAAATTAAACTATCAAGTCCCAACTTTTTTATTGTTGGGTTTTACGTGAGGTCACGCTCTGACTAGGAAGGACTTTTCTACGTCTTCTTACCTCAAAGTCATGTCAATAGCTTTTTTCTAAATAGATAATTTTTTAGAAAAAAGTTAAAATATCACCTTTAAGATACTTTTTACTTCTTAATTCTAGATTCTGCCTCTTTTGGGTTTCCCTGCGATTGCCTTAAGTACTTTCATCTCTGACGTTCTAAGCAGTAATTTGGTTTTTCTATTTAGTTTTTCTTCTTGGTTTATCGTATTTTTTATTTTCTCTCTATCTATCCTCGCCTCTGTTGCACGTTTTGTATATCCGAATTATGTTTCCAATAATCATGTGTTCATTGTACTTAACGACATTTCTTAGGCATCCAGATGTTTTATAACTGAGATGGATATGTTCTCATCATCACTATGGCAGCATCATCTGCATGGCATGTGATGTTAATGACCTTATCTCCCTTAGTAGATTCACTTCTTTTTTTTATTTTTAAAAGCGTTTTTTTTCATGTATATTTATTCTATTTGTGTAAGAAAAGGCTTTAGACGTATACATTTTTGTGCTATATTTAGTTATAAAGGTGCTAAACTTACTTTGTTTCTTTGTTGTTCTCAATATGTGTTATTTTCTAAATGTTAATATTATTTATGTCCCGAATTGATTTGTTGTAACTCCTGAGAATGTAATTCAACGTATTATACTTGTAAAATACTTTGTGTGATATAATTTATAAATAAAATTAAAAATGAAAAAATGAAAGTGACGTATTGTTTATGTTACCGGGGTTGATCTTTGATAACATTTCTTTAGTTAAACTAACATGTATTGTTTTATAACCATTAAAGTATTGCAAGCCAAAACCCGATCGCATTGGTAATTCGTGAAAGGCCTATTTTTTACCTGTCCGAGTTGTCGAGACCCGACTATATTTCATATGAATTTAATTTATAGTTTATAAATCCGTTTACCACTACACGAATAAGTGTTTTTTTCTAGAATTCATTACAGAAGGATTTTTGTACGACAACTGAGAAGGTTGATATTTTCGTTTGATTTGTGATCGGATCAATTTGGCGGAAAGCCGAAAAAAGTGCATCCAACCTAACGAGTTTAATACAGCGCTGGGAAGCTGATTGCGCATGTCATTATTGAATGGCTGTTGATTGGTGGAAAAAGCCCGCGAAAATCCCAGCCTGGAAAATGTATAATTACATCCAATGTGGACGAAATAATTGTAGGATGGGAGGAATAAATTACGAAATATAAAAGCGAGAGGTTTTACCGCCATTCGAATCGTTTCGTTTGTTCGAATTTTAAATAGCCACTGCTATTAATTGTGAATGTGTGAGTTATTATTCACGGTGAATGTATGTGTTGATTCCATTGTGCCTATTTGAGTATATTTCATTGTATAGGCTCGCATGTAATTTGTAAAATTGTATATATTTTCACAACTCTGCGGATAATTTGGGTGATGGATTGTATTTTAAGTAGAATCGAATTTTGTTATAACTAAAATACATATATCCATAAGCGTAATATATTACTTAATGCGAATTGAATAATCTCATCAAAAGCACGTTTGATATGAATATTTCAAAAGAGTTTGTTTTACTGTAGTTAAAACTTCACGGCGTTTTTTGGCAAAATAATAACGGACTTGCTAATAAATAGTTAATTTATATATACTTTTGTCAAAACTAAGTAAATAAAAACAGACACGTTTTTATATTATTTTTCACTTCGTGTTTTAGTGACATCGATTGCGCCTTATGATCAGAAGATATTCTGTTAGAGAAGAGAGGAGAGAGGAGAGAGGAGAGAGGAGAGAGGAGAGAGGAGAGAGGAGAGAGGAGAGAGGAGAGAGGAGAGAGGAGAGAGGAGAGAGGAGAGAGGAGAGAGGAGAGAGGGAGAGAGGAGAGAGGAGAGAGGAGAGGAGGAGAGAGAGAGAGAGGAGAGAGGAGAGAGGAGAGAGGAGAAGAGGAGAGAGGAGAGAGGAGAGAGGAGAGAGAGAGAGAGGAGAGAGAGAGAGAGAGAGAGGAGAGAGGAGAGAGGAGAGAGGAGAGAGGGAGAGAGGAGAGAGGAGAGAGGAGAGAGGAGAGAGGAGAGAGGAGAGAGGAGAGAGGAGAGAGGAGAGAGGAGAGAGGAGAGAGGAGAGAGAGAGAGAGGAGAGAGGAGAGAGGAGAGAGGAGAGAGGAGAGAGGAGAGAGGAGAGGCTCTCTCCTCTAATTAATCCAAGTGATTTTAGTGATTTATTTACTTTATATCTATATGCTCGTTGTATGTCAGTTTATAGTCTAAAACAACTGCTCAATCTCCGATGGACTAATGGATTTAATTCTACTTTTAAAAAAATATATAAAAGAGTGTTTCATGTTACAGGTTTCGTCTTGTTAGGACATTATCAAACTCTATCGTATAAAATCGTACTAAATTTTCAAATTATTTATAATTTACATGTAAAAGCGAGATGATCATAATAGGGAAATATCACACACTACGAATATCAATAAAAATATAAATTTTATTTTCAGAATTAATATGGATATTGTGGAGAAATTTTTTTTTTGAGAGAAATGTTTGGCCTTGATAGTTGTAACGTCAAGATTCGTGACAATGTTCTAAACAAATTTGAATGGTCAGGAACAAATAAACTTAAATCTTGACGTATTAGAGGCGTGGCCAATGAAATAGCCGTTTTTGCGGGAATTCAAAATTACACTATTTAAAATATTTTTTATGCTACTAATAAGTAACAAAAAATATTTTCTTTTCTGGAAAGTATTTCATAGACCACGATTACATAAAAAAAATTACATTTCCCCATTATGTTTCAGGTGGCGAAATATGAATTATAAATAGTAAACGAGGAAAAAGACCCATGTATATATTAAATACATCACGTCAACATTTGAATCAAACCCACGACTTCAGACAATGTAAGCAAACGCAGTAACCAATGCGCCACATAACGAAATTAATCCGATTTCCGCAACTAGAATTCTGCTTTTTTCCGAATTTTATTTTTCATCCTACCTGAACAGAGAACTATAAATATTTAACACTAAAAAATATGTACTTTTTTGAAAATTTTATATGTGCTTGGATTTTGTGGGCAATCGAGGGGGTGTTTTGTGGGTTTTCCAGAGGGGGAAATAAGGTGGAAGTGGTTAATTGGTGGCCAACTGATGTTGCCATTGCTATTAGTAAAGTTGCCCACAATGGCGAGATTAAGGGGTGGGGAAGATCACGGGGGCGCGGGTGGCGGGGATAGAAGTAAGATATACTCGACGGACGAAAATTCTTGTTTATACGAAGCAGATGGTACAGAGCTAGAGAAAATAATTATTGCTCTCACTAAAAAAGTACAATAAATTATTCAATTAATTACTACAACTACTACTTGGTAGTGGTCGTGGTCTACCGTCACGCCATTTCCCCGTAGGCGTAGGCAGAGAGAATGGACCGCCACACACGTCTATCCTGGCATATATTCCTAGCTTCTTCCACATTCATACATCTTGTTATGCATGCCCATCGGTTCTGTCTGCTTTTGACATGACCAGATTTGAGATTTTGGTTTATCTGATCATGTCACGTCTTTCTTGGTCGTCCTCGTCTCACGTTACCGTTCATTTTCGCCATATTATTTGTTTTTACCATCATTTCGTCGTCCATTCTTTCTACGTGACCAAACCATCTCAGAGCTTTCTGAATCTAATCAATTATACTTGACTCAGATTTCATCATTTTTAAACCTATCATACATTGATTTCCCACACATTTTTTATTTTTTTTTTTAAAAAAATATTTGCGTTCTTATGATTTACCCAAATATTTCATTTCAAGGGGCCATTTTCAACGAGTTGTAAATAACTCACTATTAGAAAATGGGAATCAAGTTGGGGTACGGTGGGATTCGAACCACAGACCTTTGGCCCGTGAGTCTGAGACACTAGCCACAGGACCACAGCCCGATTTAAAATTCATTCGACTTAGAGATCGCATTTAAACCGCGTTCACTCCGCTTTCATCCTTCCTCTACCAATTCCATGTTTCACTTCCATACATCAGTGTTGGGACTAGAACTCCGTTGTGCACTGCCAGTTTAGCTATGATTGACATATTTTTATTAGCAATTACTTTGCTTAGTGCGCCTTTTGTTTTGTTGCCCGCATTCACTCTCCTTTCAACATCTTGTTCTACTCTTCCATCTCTTGAAAACATGCCTCCCAGATACACAAATTCTTCTACTTATTTGAGACATTCGTTGTTTACATTTATTATGCTCAATTTATGTTAACAAATATAATTAATGTTAATAAATATAAGTATTTAACCACTAGCTGACTTTTAATGTCTCTTCCGGATTCGAGACGTACCCGTCTCTTCGTCAGGACACTCACTACACCATAATGCAAATAATAAAATACACTTTCACCTTTATCATCACCGACGTATACTTAGTATTTACGAAAAAAAAAACATAAATTACACGCAGAGTTAAAGGAGATGCAAACACCACCATGTGCGAACATGCACTTCGGAGTGTCCCGAGGAAGAGACAGGTATGTCTCGAAGCCGGTTGACAAAAAAATTCGTTGAATACTATAAAGTGGTTCAATACTTATGTTAACTAACATTAATTAAAATGTTTGTCATAAATAATATTTCGATATTTAAATTTGATAATATCAATAAATAAACATTAAAATATTTTTTATAGTGATATCACAATCACTCACCTTTCAGCACCCAGTGATGCATAGGGCACTGCATAGTCTAACCGAAAGCAGCGTATTTATTTCGTCTGTTACATGACGGTAAGGTGACCAGTCTTATGGTTTTATAATGGTTGATATGAAAAATCAATTTAAAAGGGTGTTTTCACACCAGAATATTACATAGTCCCTGGACTGGTACCTAAAGTGTAACACTGATCATCTTAACTTCATGCAATAAAAAGTGTACTAATGAAGTGCCCTATGCGCCATTAGGTGCGAAAAGGGAATGATGATGATGATGATGCACATCCGTATTTCTTCGAACATAGGCAGAATGGTGAATGTTACACAGTGCGTAAAGTGGCCACTTTAACCAGCCAATGACAGATAATAAGCCCTGTAAATGCCTAGACTTTCATATTCCCTTATCAAAAATTATTTTCATTCCTTTTTTTGCACCACAACAGGCCAGGAGGTCTAATTACAGTGGTGAATTACATCACAAAGCACCCAGGCTTGAGAAAAATCACATTTAATATTTTGTGTTCTCTCCGGGAATCGAACCCGGAACCTTCCGTGCGTGAGTCAAGTGTCTTGACCACTACACCACGGAGGCCGCCTTTGTAATTTGATTATTTATATTCAAGTAAAAAAAAAAGGTTGATAAATGCTGCGGTTGGTATACGAATGCAGTGCCCTATGCACCATTAGGTGCGAAAAAGGAAACGATAATGATTATCATCGGTAGTTACCTTGTTAGTAAAAATTAAGGCAGTGAATCGTATTATCTAGTTACTTATGCATTGATTGACCAAGACGATTTAATATGACCTCATTTGCAAACTGGATGTTTAGAAAACCGTTAAAAAGAGTAATATTAAATTATTTTATTGTTTAAAAAACAAATATAATCATAAATTAGTGTTGTAGTTTCCTAACTTAAGGCCCAGGGTTCGAACCCCGCTTTACCACAATTCAACTCTGATTTTTTTAGTACACCCATTTTGTCCGCCTATCTTTCGAAAAGGCGTATCTCGAATTTGTTCGGAAAATTTTTGCCTTTAAAAATAATTTTAAAAATGCCTCACAGTATTTTGCTGGGTTTTTTTAATGATTACTTTAAGGCAATATGGTGCCCATTTAAACCACGACTAAAACTTAATTTTAATTAAAATATTCATAACTCAATTTAATGCAACAAAAAACTAGATAAGCCTTTTTGAAAGATGGACGATGATTAAAAAGTGGATAGACAGGTAACTAAGAAACTGGCGTCGCGGGTTCGATTCTCGCCAGTTGCAAAAATAAAATTGAAGCGAGATTTTTTTCAAAATTGGTCTGGGTGTTGTGGTGTATTTTTCATTATCTCCTTTAATATTTTCTCTAACCCACCTGCTTAATAAAAGCAAAGCGGGATATTCCTTAAAAAAACGAAGACTAGTTTAAATAGTGACTGAAACGAAATTTAGGCTCCTGTTCGAATAAGTTTAAATTCGCTTCGAAACGCCTACATTAGACGTTTTTATTATTGACCCTCACGACTTCATTCAATTCATTGTTAAATATGTTCTGAAGGAAGAAGAACGCAGAAAAAAAAGCAGTACACAACGTACGATGACGAGATACAGGCGCATCAGCAAAGGCTGCCTGCCTATAACGAATAATAACAATAAAAGCAATTATAAAAATTTGGTGAATTCGTAAAATGAGTAAATTCGTTTATTTTAAGCGCTTGATTCGTTGTTACGTTACACATATAACCCATATGCAAAAATTATTCAATCTAGTCCATAGATATTTTCACTAATTTAATTTTAATTTCCTTCTTTATTTATTTTTTTTCTCTGCTGCCATTGGCATGTTTTTATACTTTTAAACTACTTTTAATTACTTATATTATATATGTTAATAAAATCAATATATTGCTGCTCTTACTATAATGTGTCATTAATTTTGAAGATGTTTTTTAAATTGACCTAAATTTATTGTCTTATATTTCACTTAAAGATTCTTCTCGTCGTTTCTTTGAATCCCTTAAAATAAATATGTGTTTATGTTTTTCCTTTTTAAAATTTTTTTTTACTATTTTATTTTATTTTTACATCTGAGCATGTTTTTCATTCTTTATTTCCATTCTTAATTTGTTATTACTCTTACAAATTTTCTTCATTTTTAATATTATTTCCATTTGTAAATACTCACTACAAACTACAAACCTTAAAATATCTTTTTTTCACTTAAATTTTAATTTTTAAACAACTTTCATTTATGTTTTCTTTTTCCTTCTCTTTTTTATACTTTCATAATTAACCTTACATATAATTGCTTTTTAATATGGAAACTTCACTGGTCCATTAGAATTAAGTCTAATTGTGTAAAATATTAAACTTTGTAACTGTACTGTATGTTTCCTGAATAAAAGAAAATAAATAAATAAATAATTAACTACAAAAGAATTACGAAAATATACATATGAGCAATCTTAGACTTACATCTTAGAGTCGGCCTCGTGGCGTAGTAGTTAGCGCGTGTGCTTACCATGCAAGAGGTCTCTGGTTCGATTCCTGACATGGTTGACACGAAATAGTTATTTAAAAGGGTATTTTCACACTAATATCTCACAGTCCTTACACTGGTACCTGGGCCTCGATTATGATAGGAAGATAAAATTTATCTTAAATGTTATCTACAAAGTAAAATTAAGTTTTCTGTATGAAAAATAGAATATGTTTACAATTTTTTTTTCAAACATGTTCAATTACCGGTTACCGATTAAGATACTTTTTATACAAATATACACCCTTTCCCTTAAGAAATTTTTATACAAATATACACCCTTTCGTACATAAATGTCGATATAAGTTTATAAGTTTAATTATAACGGACTCAGTATTGATGTAGACATTTTTAACTGCACGTTGCATTTGTACAGAAAATTTCTTCATGGGGTCGATTATTTGGGATAGTTGCTGAATGTGCATCTTGAGTGGTTTATGCTATGTACATGTGCCGCATGTAATGTATATGTTTGTGTATGTTTTATATGTGCGTTCATGTGTGTGCGTGAATGGCTCGGAGTGTACATTCGGTATTTTTATTTATTTTAATTTATTACCTCCATGGAAAACGCAAATGTCAACAATTATTCTTTTCTCGCTTAAACTTCTTATTTATTTTTTATTTCTTTGTCACATTTAATGTTTATATCTTTTTAATTTATGAAAACTTAATTGGTCTTTTTATGTTAATTTTTTTTTGTTTTAAATGCTTATTTTGTATGACTGTTTGTTTTCTGTATATAAAATAAATAATAAAATAAAGTAAAATAAAATTTAAAAAAAAATACCTATTCAGATAGTCGTTCATAATCGCGGCCTAGAAGCTTACGACTGATCAACGTCATGTAACAGAAATGATAAAAGTACGCTGTGATTGGTGTACCAATGCAGTGCCCTATGCACCATTTGGTGCAGAAAGGGAACGATAATTGTGTTGATCTTGATCTTGTTGAACTGCTTACTGTAATATGGAAATATCACACTTTTACGAATACCGATAAAAGCATATGAAATGGATTAAGAATCATATATGAATTCATATATTCATATATGAATATGGAAGAGAATATGGAACTTCCATATTCTCTTCTCAAAAATGTTTTCCCTCTCTGATGAAATAAATTTAAATATGAACAACTTCCTCGGGAGGAAATCCAGCCAGTCTGCAAGCATTTGGACATAATCAAACATCGTTGAATTACTACCTGGTAAAAGAAGAAGTATAAAAATTGGAAACTGTTTTCAGACGTTGCCTAGTAGGTGATTTGGTTCAGCCGGATGAATCTCACCCACGTGATAAAGGTTTCAGCTCTTTTACTTCACAAAAGTCAACAGATGGAAGAGTTGAGGAAATGTGGATGTTTAAACGTAGGCCGAATGGTGAATGTTACACAGTGTGTAAAGTGGCCACTTAAACCAGCCAATGACAGGTCATAAGCCCTGTAAATGCCAAGACTTCCATATTCTCTTCTCAAAAATGTTTTCCCTCTCTGTTAAAATAAATTTAAATAAGAATCATAATTTTAATATTCAAAATCATTTTGGGTATTGTAGAGAAATGTTTTACATACATTAATTAAAAAAAGAAATTTAAAAAAAAAAGGTCATGTTTGGCCTTGACAGTTGTGACGTCAAGATTCGCGACAATATTCTAAACGAATTCAAATGGGCAGGAACAAATAAACTTGAATCGTGAAGTATTAGGGGCGTGGCCAATGAAATGATCGTTTTTGCGGGAATTCAAAATTACAAATTTAAAAATATTTTTATGTTACGAATAATTACCAAAAAAAAAAAAATTTACTGGACAGTATTTTATTGACCTTTATTTCTTTTAAAATGTAAAAAAAAAAAAATTCCCTACTGTCGATAAATTACTGGTCACGCGGCCGAGTCATGGGCCATACGATGCACCCGAGTACAGCCGAACGTAATTTCGGAACAAATACGGTAGTATTTGGACAAAATTGTGTATGAAGTATTTTAAGATTAAATTAATAAATAACATCAATTGATTCAATTAGATTTTTAAAATATTAAGAACACCGTGTACAAAAATGTTTAATATTTGATTAACGCCTTTGAATTCGGTAAAATCATAGAGATCTGTTGTTGATTCGACCATTCATGATCACGGGGATTAGGCAAAAATACCGTGAGAAAATGTACGCGAAAAGTGAGTTGTTCCACTTTACTGCACTCTAGTGTTAGTATTTTGTATTTAACGTATTTATTTTTATTTATTCATATTTTTTCTCTTACAAACTATAATTAATGTGACCTCACTGGGGACCCGTGCTGAGGACACTTAACAATTTACTTTTTAAAAAAAGTATTTTTACATTTGAGAATAAACGAAAAAGACTAACTTAATAAACAGAGATAATTAACAAAATGTTCACACAGTTTTAAACACTAAATATTTATGTTTATAAATAATTTAAGTGCATCTATATGATTTATATTACAAAACGCACAGTAAAAGAACAAAAATCTAACACTTGTGGAGCAGTTGATTCAATATTGGTTTGGGCGAATGAGACAATCTATTTTACTTCTACCTAGCTCCACTATCCATTTTTTTATAGCTTTTTTGAACACTTTTTCGTAACTAATTGTTTTGATAGAAAGTGGAAGTAGGTTATAGATTTTAATTGAATAATACTCAAAATATTTGTCTTAAAGTGATATTAGTTTGTATTTGTTTAAGTTGTCTTTGTGTTGAGGATTTAATGATTATATTATTTGTATGTGATGTAATGTATGGGTTATGTCTTTCATTTGAGTAAAAGTTGTTTTTGAATCTATAAGTGAGTACTGTTTTGGCGTATAATTGCTTTGGTGTCATACGTTTTGAATTGTGGAATATTTTTCCAGTAGATGTCTGTATCGGGACACTAAGTATAATTTTAATCATGGATTTTTGTGCAACAAATACACTATTTAAAACTGTCACTTGCACCACCTCATCCAATTAAACCGTATTTCAAAATTGATTGGCACCATGCAAAACAATTTTTTTAAAGTTCTTTTACATTAATTATATTTCCAATTGTTTTGAATATATGCGTAAGTTTTTTAAGTTTATTTGTAATATTTATAATCTGTTGTTTCCACTTAAAATTTATATCAATAATAACTGTTAAGTATTTGACATTATCTTACTATCCAATAATCCAATAGTTCATTCAAATCTTTAATACTCGTAACTTTTGTGTCGCTGAAATGTCACACTAGTCTACATACGATAGAAGACTTGATATATCTATCTTATTATTTAAATGGTGAAGTTGTATTTTTAAAAGTCTTCTTATGGACATTTCACACCAAATAAAGAAAATAAAATTTTTGCAACTATGCTGGATTTAAATTTAAAAAAAATATTTATCCTTCCTACGCAAAGAATGAACGTTATTCCAATTCAACAATTAATCTGAGAAAGAGAGAACATGAAAATATAACTCATAGCAAAGAAGACAGAGATGCTGTTCTGTAGCCATTGTTTATGCGAAACAGATTCAGTCGGTCATTGACAACGATGGGGGACGCACGCATGTAAAATAACCGGCGTATTTATGATTTTTTAAATTTATTTGCTTTAACAGGGCTTAATTATTTATTAACCGGGTTAAATTAAATTAAATTATATAATACTAAAAAAAAAATAAAAAAATACAACCGGATCTTGGTCCTGTAGCTAGTGTCTCGGACTCACGAATCAAAGGTCCGTGGTTCGAATCCTACTCTACCCCAACTCGATTCCATTTTCTAATAGTGAGTTATTTACAGCTCGTTGAAAATGGCCCTCAAAATTAAATATTTGGGTAATTCATAAAAACGCCAATATTTCTTTTAAAAAAAAAAAAAAAATTATAAATTATGGAAAAGGAATAATGAAACAGTAGGTATGCCATCGAGTTTTTTTTTCGAATCTCTGAATTTTCGAATATTCCGTCGTTTGCTTGTGGTAACACGATGTTTCATCACTGCCCGCAAAGGAATTATTTACCACAGTCTTTTAAAGAGATAACCTTAATGTATAAGTGATAATACTTTGTTTCTTTTCACATATTGGTTTCTTAAGATGAAATTCTAAAAGGGTCAAATTCCGGCATTAGTTTACGAACATTCAAAAATAAAATAAAATAAATTTTGACAACACTTTAGGGCATAGTTCACGTTAGTCCTATTTAAAGTCTCAAATCAAATCGGAATGTCTTTCCCGCGCAAAAACGAAAACAGACATAATGACGTTACCGGACGACTTCATTTCAGGGCAATAAGCGTTTTGATTGGTTAATACCGCCGACGTGCAAGTAATTGCGCCAATCAGCGAGTGTTTGTATTGTGTCTTCGCAAACAGTCCCAAGAACGAACCAAACATCCATGACTTGTTTGTACAAGAGAACGAACGAAGAAAGAGGACACGTACAAGACGCTGATTAAAAACGTATTCAATTAAAGATATATTTTATATACGAGCATATTTATTTATTTAGGTTATAATTTATTTACCCTAATGCAGAAAATATCCATTTATCGTCAGTGAATTACTGCTGGATACATATTTTTCCATTGACCAAACCCCCGGACAAGTGTTTCGGACTTTGTTAAAAATATTATTTTAAAAAATCAAAAAGTTAACCGGTTAGGGATTTTGCCTCCAATAACTAAGGTATTGAGATCGATTCTCGGTATGATAATATGAATATATATTTTTTCATAAAATTTATATTTCATGCTTTGTGGTTATTCATTTTAATAAAATAAATAATGAACAACTTAGTTTTTAACAGCTTCTTTTAATTTTTCAGTTTTTCTACCGACTGCTTTGAAAGCAACATAAGTTTTTTTAACAAGGTATTTTTTATGCTTTTACAATGTTTGTATTTTTTTTATACATAACAATGTTCCCCCACTGGGGTGTCCCGTGCTGAGGAAAACATTATATTATAAGTGAAACATGCTTTAAATTAGTTATTAAACATAGTTAACATGGTAAAAAAAAAATCGTAATAATTCAAATTAACCTAATTATCATCTTAAACATAATAAGCAATTTAGACTAAAATAATCATAAAAAATATATTTATCTTATTTCATTTTAACAGTGTTTACTTAATTTTGAATCAAAACATATAGAGCTAACAAGTTAAGTCTTTTTGTCATGTTGTTTTTGTAAAGATAATAGGTGTGGAGGGAGATGGGTACAATCTTTAAAATTAAAAAAGAAAGAAAATAAAATAGGGTATGATTCATTAATAAATTATACCTTGATAATGAAGCTAGTGTAGCTTTAAAACCGGTCAGAAGATAACATAAAAAATAATAATTAGTTGTGAAAATCAAAGTTCTTTTATTTATTATTTACATTTAAATTATCACGAATTATTGTCGACTTTGAGAAAATGGTTTGAAAATTTAAATATATAGCCAACGTATTTCTCTTTATCTTTAAAAAAAATGTTTTGCTATTCAAATACTTATTTAACAGGTGATTTTTTACTGCAATGTTTCATAGTCTTAGAACTGGTGCGGGGCCAAAATCGTAAAATGACTAGTGGATATGCAGTGTCCTATGCATCATAAACTAATGAGTGAATTTACAGCGATATTATTTTCGTTACGATAAAAATATTTGGTAATTGACACGATGACATTGTATGCGCGTCTAATGATTTTTTTGTCATTGCTGCAACAAAAATAAACGCTAAAAAATTACCCCGGTGTAATTGTGTGATACCAAATTTGACTTAAACCATGTCTCTTCCTCTTCCATTCCCAACTAGTCCAATGTTGTTTCCCTTCTTCTTAATGTTATATTGATGGTTTTGTCTATATTCTAGAACTAATCACTGTACAATATTAGGTTTAGTTTTTTTTTTCTATCATGTGATATATAATAAAGATTTAGAAGTGAAATATGATAGTGAAATAGGAAAGATGAAAGCCGAGTGAAAGCAGTTGAAATGCAATCTCTTAGACGAATGTGTGAGAAAGTAATCAGGCGAGAGTGTAAACTAAGTCAAGTATGACTGATAAGATTAAGAAAGAGTTTCTAAGATAGTTTGGTCATGTAGAATGAATGGACGACAAAAAAGGAGGAAGCTAGGAATGTATGCTAGGATAGACGTGTGTGGCAGTCCATTCTCTCTGCCTATCCCTACGGGGAAATGGCGTGATGGTAAAAGTAGTAGTAGTAGTAATGTGTTATTTATTGGCCTTCTAAATGTCCACATAGTGCATGTATAAATGAATAAATGAAAAACCGATATTGATGGTGATTGAGGTCATTATTTTGAGTGTGATAAGAATAAAAAAAAAAAAATTAGGATAGTCAAGACGATTAGCACAATGATGAATTACGATTAAGATATTGATGATGTTATTCAATATATATGACATGTTGGTAACGGTTAGGATGACGATGATAGTGATAAAGCTATGGATAATAATGATGATTACAATTATTATGTTGATGATGATAATAATGGTTAAGACAATGATAACAGGAATAAAGATTTATTTGCTTATTTCAAAACTTAGAGTTCAAAAAATCAGTACGTTGGCCGACTTATTGCTAAAAACAAAATCTTCCAGTTAATCAAAAAACAACTGGTCAAAGAAAAAGTTGCTCAAAAGTTTGTACTAAAAAACGAAAATATCAAGAAATATTCAAGAAATCTAATCAATTAAAAATAACAGCAGTTTTTTTAATTGAGAGATAAGGCTTTAACCTATTAACTTTAAAAAAGTACATTATGTTACACACATTGAAGGATACGGAATGTGTAATGAAATAATAAATATGGAAGGAAAGAGGAGCCTAAAAAAGAAAAGGGATAAAAAAACGTACTTAAAAAAAACATTAAAATACAGGGAGTTCAGGATTCTGAGAATAAATAGAAATGTTTCAGTCGATTCTTTAAGGTGGCTAGAAAAAGTGCATTTTTTTTATAAAGAGGTAGCCCATTCTAAAGTCTAGCTCCTTGAAAGGAAAAATAATAGTTAATAGATGAAAAATGATGTCTTATGTCAAGGAATAGAAAATGTTCTCTGGAAATTGAAAAATGGAAATGATCAGGAAAGAAAATTAAATTCTCAGCTAGATATTTTGGAGTGCAAGAGTTAGAATATTTGAGAGAAGTGAGAGATTGAAAGTATAAGCGCTGATAAAAACGAAACCCCTTGAGATCGGAGCAAAAGAGTGATACAAAGTCATACTTTTTGAGATTGAAAATAAAGCGGATGCTTTGATTCTGCAAACGCTCCAGACGATCTATGAGTTCCGCATTGGCGTCAAGATACCAAATATTAGCAAAGCACTGGAAATAGAATATAATAGATTGGAACAGATTTTTTTAGGTTGTGGTTAGAAGAAAATTATTTTCAGTGAATGTAGAGTGCGAATTTTTTTTTTTTGATATAGACGATGTTTACTATGAAGATAATAATTATGAAGAAGAAATACACAGATATTTAAAATAGAACAAACCACAAAAAAATGATGAAATAATAAGGCTTAAAAACAATCGATATTAAAGGCTGTCCGAAGATCGAGTATTTACTCAATGAAAACCAAATGCCAGTTTTAATGCCTGCATAAGACCTATTTGCCTCTACGGATGCGAATCGTAGCACCTCACTAGGGCCCAAAACAGCAAAGTCCTGAGTTTTGAGAAAAGGTGTCTCAGAAGAAACTTGGGTGTGTGGTGGTTTGTCTTCGTAAATAATAAAGTAAAAAAAACGGACGCAGCAAACTCCGGTGACAACTGTTATCAAGCGGATGTGATACGGTTGGCTTGGCTATGTGCTGCAGATGCCTCCAGAGAGCCTTAACCACGCTTGCCTACTTTACAAGGCATCAGGTTCTCAACGTCCTGGACGACCGCTGCTGACTGTTTGTTTGACGCGAACCTGACTTGGGAGGATGCACAGCAGCTGGCAGCCAACAGAAATGCTTGAAAGATCTTTGTGGACACCATATGATCCAACTAGGGAGTGGACATAGAATAATAAATGTAAAAAAACAATCGCAGAATAAATTAAAATTATTCAGATAAACCACGAACAAACGAAAAACAAAAACAAAAGAATAAATGTTGAAGAAAAAAGAATGACCTCAGCTTAATCGTCCTTTCTTAAAAGTATTGGATATCTGTAATACCCATTATCTCAATTTACCAGTGTTGCTATTGAAAGGAAGCGATATGACGTCACCCCTCCGTCACCAGATAAGTACCCTTCTGGAACTCTCCAGAAATGAAGCGTCGTGTAAAGAAAGAGGATGTGTGGAGAGAGATCTCTAATTGTTCCTTTCATCGGTCGTTTTGTGTCACTGGCGATTAAGTGCTCGATACGTTTGTCCTTCAGCCTGAATTACAACAGCCTCTAGAAATACATTGTCACGATCTAAAACGAGAAACTCAAGCTCGTTTGATGTCAGATAAAGATAAAAATAAATCACTTTTTTATCGGTACCAATTTTACAGTTAAAATTTTTTAAATGTAACATTTTTCCTTGGTTCTCTTAGAAACGTAATTTTGTGTTTAATTCGATACCTAGAATTTTTGTATTGATGTTCTTTTCAGTCTAAGTTTGCAGAAATACTAATTATTATCGGAAGTCAAGCATAAACAAAATAATACTTGCGTTCTTATGATTTACCCAAATATTTAAATTTTCAGGTCGTTACGTATAAATTGTTCTGGAAAAGTGGTTATCGAGTCGCGGTAGAGTAGGGGTTCGAACCTCGGACCTTTGATCCGTATGTCCATAACACTACCATGGGATCACAATCAGCTTAAATTAGAATAAAACAAAAGAAATAAACCATTTTTTTAAATATGTTTTTGAAGAAATATTTACCCGAATGTTTTAATTTTGTGGGCAATTTCAAACGAATTGTAAAGAAATTACTATTATAAAATGGAAATCAAGGTAGGGTTAAGTGAGTTTCGAACCTTGGACCTCTGACCCGTAGGTCCGCTGTAATAACTGCGGGACAACCCGCGTTAAAAACGTTTTTGCTAAATATATTTTTGATCATTAAAAAGTTCATAAAAACATTGCAAGAAAATGAGAATCATGTTGTGGTAGAGCAAAAGCCCAAGACATAAACTGGCAAGCAGCTGACGCTTAGTATTTCATGTATCTACTTATACAGTTTTGCATTAAAAATAAAATAATAATAATAATTTGAGGTGCATCGATCTTAAAGTTTCACTCCAAAATGACGAATAAATGCTGTACTTGAGAAAATAAACAATGTGATTGAACGAAATGTTTAGGAAACAAGATTTTGTAATAGAACGATTCCCAAAACATCGTAGCTTTTTAATCAAATGAGATAATATTAAATTAAGAAAGTTCAATGTAAAATAATATTTATTTTGATAATAATATTATATTATCCGTGGCACCAGAAGTCAAAATCTGCTATTTATAAAATCTTCTAAGAGCAACTTTGGTTTTTATGTCCAAATGTCCAGAATGTGTAGATTAGTCAATTCATCACACGACTTGGAATTCTTTGGGATAGATCTTCCGGCTTTTCGTAGATCTCTTCGCGACTAAACAGTGTGGGATGAAGTTGGATTGGCATGGTTTAGCTCAAAGTTTTAGGTCTTTCGTTTTTTTGAATATATTGGATACAATAATTGTTTTGCCCTTGTTTGTCTTTGCTAAATAGTTTTATGTTCTTTTTGTTCTGATTTTTTTGCATTTATGTTTCTTCATGTAACTGTTGTAATTGGCTTAGGCCGTATATATACATATATAATAAATAAATAAATAGATACAAATGGCATACCTGCGCGACTATTAATGTTTTTTCATTAAAACGAAGTGGACTTCAGATTTTAATTTCAGCTTAAAAAAGCACACTTACATACCATGACGAAAGTGGACCGGTGTTTTATTTACGAATAAAATAGCTGATTGTGATAATTGATGCATTTTAACCTTAAAACGGTAAAAAGTAAACTTCTTTATTTTATCCTTTAATTAACAAAATTAGTGTATTCTTCTCAGAGTAATAATGCGCCAAGCTATAGAGGCGCCCAAACGTAGGCAAACCATTCTATGACTATTGGGTATCAAGTTAGCTACAGTTCGCAGCAAAACAATGGGCCGTACTCAGATCGAGATTTGCCAAATGGGTATTAATTTGCATTGTAAATATTTTTGAATATGTACCTGTGTATTTATTATTGCAGGGTTATTCTAATTTATTTTTCTTTAATTCGCCTATATTTATTTTGTTAAACTGAAAATAGTGTGTGTGTTTATTTTTTTATTTATTTATTCATTTTATTCACAATATACTTATGTTATATTTATTGAGATATAAATCTCACCTCCATGGAACCAAAGTCATGTGTTGACTTTGTTTGTTCGTCCGTCACATCTCCGAAATGGCAAGTCGTAGCGGCTTGAAATGGACACGTCATTTAAGATGCGATTTCAAGGTTAACTTTGCTATTTTCGAATAAAATTTCAATCGACCTCTACTCGATAAAAATTCAAACTTTATATGGATGCCTAGTGCGGCCCTGACATATTGCCCATAATCAACTGTCATTATCAACGGTAAACATACTTTAATTCACAAATTTGTCTCCTTAATTGAGAAAAAATAGTATCTGAAGTAAATATGTTGATAAAAGCAAAGTTTTTAAGCAACATAACACACGTGTCGGGACAATAAATGCCAAAAATCAATGTAAATCATGTGAAAATATTCGAAATCAATTACCTGTGAAAACTATCTTCTTTAACACTTTTGAAGCTCCTACTGTTGCAACCAAACATACTGCAATTCACCATAGTCGATTTTTATTTATTATAACGTTGGTCACGCCACATGTGCACACAAAGATATATATTATATTTCTAGCACATTTGCTAGGATGAGGTGTTCGGATTTGTTTACTACCTACGGGACCCTGGTTGAGATGTTGCATTTTTCCTACCGTGGGTACCTTTATTGTTCCGGCGCCAGAACAACGACTGAACCGACCGTGTGCACATGTGATTTCTCATATTGTCATCGCGATTGCAAAAAAAGATATTTTGCCATCAATAAGTATTAAATCTACTGTGTGTATAATTCGTCAAGTGCCCCTTCTCCCTGACATCAAGGTAGGATCTGATCCTGACTGCCGCGAAGGAAGTACCAGCAAAAGAGGTGCCAGAACCCAGAATAAGGTAGGAATTGCAATCATTGTATTTAAGGTTCTGTGGTAAAGTGAACAAAGGATAACGCATTCATCGAATCAGCAATTTTCGAGCGTGCTATTGCTAACGGGCAAGTGGCGAGACCAAACGTAAATATCCAAGTTATTTACAAACAACGCCAAGCACAGCTACAAAAGCATCAGATCAAACCGTTATGTTTATGTTGGGAAATAAAACAAAATGGCCACCAATTGGCTTCTAATCAACAAACCAACATCGCTTGCGTTCTATGAAACAAAGTGATAAGGTTTCTCTCTAGGTTACGCATTATTACTCTAAGGTATTCTAAGGTATTCTTAAAATAATTGTTTGAAAACCCCACGTTGCGCGTAACTTGCATTATAAATTTGAATGGAGACAGGTTTCGAAATATTCAAAAAGTTTGATTGAATTCCAGTGAAAGTTTTATTAAATTGAAGTAGTTTTTTACTAATCTAAACCGGGGTCATAATTTTTTTTTTTTAAATGTCTGTAACAAGCGCACGGAGCATGACTGAAAATTTATTTTCGCAAGTTTTTACTTAAGTTCCTGCATTTTTTTCTTTAAAAAAAAATCATTTGAGATTTTAATCACTCTTTAGATATTAATGTAACTACCCGTACATCATAAACATATACATCATCAGTAATATTGCTTCTTCTGGAATGACGTGAAGTCATGCTTGTAATATCGGACCCTTACACCCTTGACCTCAGACCTGCGAGTCCACGACACTGCCAAAACCTACTTCGGCCAAAAGCATCGTTTTCGGAGCTCAGATACGATCCTGGATTATTTTTTGTACCGTGTTCGCTTAATTGGTGCACTTATTCACAAGTGTAATAAATTTGTTCATTTGTTCGATCTCGGAATAGAAATCCGGGCCAGAGTTTAGCCGGGGGGATGGAAGCAGCTAACTGTGCCTTTGTCGTGAGCTAATCTAGCGATGATCCCAGCTAATAGCCTGTAATACTTACCATTGTCCACCCCGTGAGAGAATCCTTTCCAAAAACTACGTCCGCTCTAAACCTCTAAATGTCCAAAAATCTCTAACATATTTTATTTTATATTATAAATTTTTCACGCGCATAAGGCTTTTATAAACATGGAGGTTATATAAAACATGAGTATATAAACAACATAAAATGAAAAAAAAATACAATATAAAGCAATAAAAGATAGAACAGTGTTTAGAAGTAAAGTTGGTATAACAAAAAAAGATCATTAGTATATTTTGTTTATTTATTATTATTTTTATTTATTTATTTAAACGCTTTTTAGGCTTTTACATGTTTTACATACGTATATATATATATAAAGACAGACATGTTTTTTACACAGAAGTAGCAAAAAAAAGTATAAAAGATTTTTAGATGAAAAAAATCTTTACATATTAGTATAAAAGTGGAAAGAATAGAAGCGCATTTTTAAATATGAAGACAGAAATGCATTTTTCGCAAAAAAGGAGCAAAAAGTAAAAGTGAGTTAAGAAGAGAAAGAAAAATAAAAAGTAAAAAAATAAATATGAAAATCATTACATATTTGTAGAGAATATATCGGGATACATAATAATACATACATTTATTGCAATAGAGAACAGGAGTACATTTTCTCGTATAGGTAATATTAAAATAATCTTAAAATTAGAAGAAGTTACAAAAAATACTAATTTAGAATACAGATATAAGCCAATAAACGGTAAAAAATTGAAATCAACATAGTATTATTTAGGAATTACAACATAAATATAAAAAAATACAATATAAAGAAATAAAATAAAGGAACAGTGTTAAGAAGTATAGATGGTATAAAAATAAAAATATGAGTGTATAAAACACATAAATTTAAAAAAAATACAATTTAAAGAAATAAAATATGGAACTGTGTTTAGAAATTAAGTTGGTTTTATTAAAATAAAATAAAAGTTGTAGAAGCTAAATATAAAAATAAAAGAAAATACATAGATAAACAAATAAAATACAAACATTTCAAAGGTTTGAAGCAGCTAGGTGCATAATGTTATAAATCACAATATAAACAGAATATTAAGTTCTGTTTGATATGGATCATATACATTGATATTTAAAATTTACAAGCCTCACGTTAAAGACATCGATGTTGTTAGCATATTGGTTCGCAAGTACATGCATCCGCTCTACTCAAATCGAGGATAAATATTACTGAGAAGGGAGTTGCAAGATTATGAAAAGTATTCCTAATTAAAATAATCAATTGATCAATGTTATTTTGAAGATGCAACGGCGTTAGTTAAAATGTATTTAATTTAAACAACACTATGCACCATAATGTTTTTATTTTCCTAAATTTTAATTAAAATGTTTATTTTTTTATTTTTAAAATTTATTAATTATACGGCACAAGTGCCTTTTGCAATGTAAAATATAAGATTATGATGGGTGCATTTTTATAACGAGTATAATCATGATATTTTTTAATTGTTATTAGTTGGGCCATAAGAAATTGGTCTTTCATTTAACCTTTGATACATTTGTTTTATTATTTTGCATTTATAAACATGTTTTTTTATTGTATATCATGATTTTTGTTATAATTATTATTTTAATTATTATATGGTAGTCTAGAAACTCAAATTCTAATTTTGAAAAATCCATTTTTTTCTCAAATATTAGGCGTTAATGTAAGTTGTGTCCGTTTTCTCCTAATTTAAAAAAAAACACGAAAAATAAAGCAAAATGGAATATGTTATACGTCATTTGAAATAAAATTTCTTGTTTTACGATGGATAGAGTTTGCTTTTGCGTACCGTATATATATAAGCCTTTAAAATGGATTGTCAAATATATGAAAGTGAGCATTTTCGACACCTTTTGTTCGCGTTTAATCGCAGGAATAAACCTGCCAAAGCTGCTTGCAATATTTGCGCAGTGTGCGGTAAGATACCATAAATTATTAACCTGTTTATAGTTATTAATAAAATGTAAAAAAAAAAAAAATTGCGCCGCAACCGTCCAGGAGACTTTATTACAGTGGTGAATTACAGCACAACACTCAGGCTTGAGAAAAATAACATGTGATTTTTGTGTTCTCACTAGGAATCGAACCCGGAGCCTTATGTGCGTGAATCAAGCGACTTTACCACTTCGTCAAGAAGGCCATCAGGTCGGAGGGTTTCAAAATATCTCGTCTTTTGCTTACAGCACCGTTTGCGAGGGAGTTTTTAGACACAATATTTTAAGAGTTAACAACGGGACTACAAGCCTCATCAGCATGGCCTCTTAAGATTTCTCATCGCGGGAAATTAACAAAGATAAATATGAAAACAATGGCGTCGGTCGTTGCCAATACACACACCCACGTACTAAAGTGTACGTACACTCACCCACCCTCCCTCGCCCCATATCCGCCATAATTAGGTATCTCGAGTCTCCACGGGGGCGACACCCGGCAGGGACGTTACATTAATTAACCAACTTCATATTGGAAAACTTCTCGAAGATGCTGCTGCGAAATTATATCTCTAGCGACTTCTTTTATTCGATAAATGTACCGAAGCACATAGCCGTGCTATATTGCTTTAAAAACAGTTCAACTGGATGTGACCAATGCCAAAATGTTGTATTATGAGCATGTTTGATTAATGGATGTTTTCTTTAAATCAATCTTTTTATGCCGTGAGCATTAATATGAGCATTATATAACAGATAACGATACGTACAACCGCGGGCGTGCGGTAAGGTTTACGATCAGGGAAGCAGTCATAAGGTACAAGTTAGACAGGTTAGACAAAAAAAAACTACTACTAACACAATAGTTTGAATTAAAAGCTTTGAAACAAACAAGAAATCAATTTTATCCCATAATTTTAGTAGAAAAGATTTATATTTTTTAGTTTTATATTATAATACCAAAGTGTTAATCGAATTAAGAGCTAAATTTGTCATAAACCAGTCACAATATTTGAACAGTAAACATGGATTGGTTTGTTAGAACTGCTTCCAAAGAACTTGTAAGATCTAAATGTGCGCGTGCGCGGACTAGTGAATTCTGTTCTGAACGACCGCCTCATAGGAACCAATTATTGACTTATGCAGTTTCTTATTCCAAAATTCGTTGAAGCGTAATGAATTTTACTTCAGTTAGCGCAGTTCTATTAATGAACATCGAACCCACTTTAGATTGCTTAGATTGAAAACCAACTAATTAAAAAATATTTCTCGTAGTTATTAGAAATTTAATTAAGTACTGATTAAAGAATTCGGACGTCAAATTTTCAGAGAAGCATTGGTATTATCCAACCTTTGGACGGACCGTGCATGCTACTTACCAATTTTAAATCAAATTTAAGTAACTGTATTAGGTTACGAAAAAAAAAAAATTATGACCTAAGAAAAAAGCATTTTCAAATTGATTTTATTTCGTATATGAACTTAAGATGTGGTTGCATCAAAAATTATTAATGCCCATAAGTATAAATGTACCCTTGTCATAAAAAAACAACATAATTGTAAATATTTACGTCTTTTAACATTTGAGCGTGGTTTTAAAAAAAACATCTAAAATTTGTTTTTTTGGTAGACTGAGGAATAAATTAGATAGTTTTACTGCAGATCTCATATATTTAACTATAATTATTCCACATACTGATTACTGCTTTTAAGTTTTATTTTAAACTAATGACAGAAATTTAAATAAATTAGAAGTATTTCAAAATAGAACCACGAGAATAGTTCTAAAAAAGGTAAGACATAACAAAATTTAAAAAAAATGCAAGTAGAACTTAATTGGTTACGAATAAAAAAGAGGCAAATATACTTTTTAATATGCTCGTTTGTATGTTTAATCAGTTTAGCAATCAAATGCCTAAATATTAAAAAATACTGTTTGTAGTAAAAAAAAATATGAGCGTGTTACAAAAAATAAGAATAGAATAAGGCTGCCATTAAAAAAAGAAACAGAATCCTCAATTTGTATTATGTATAAGGTTTAAAAATATATGAAGAGGTGCCTAAATGTATGAAGAACGAAAAGAGTTTGAATGAATTTAAAAAAAAATGCTATGTTTACTGTAAGAAGTTGTGAATATTATAATATTAGTTAATACATAAATTGTAAAATGACTTTTAATTTTTTTTTTTGAATTTTTTTAAATGATCTTTTATACATCCATATATTTTTTGATGTATAATTCTAATTTTTACAAAGTTTAAACCCTTTATTTTGTTGCATTATTAAAAACTTAATTCATGTTTTTGAACCATACGTAAATAATTATAATAATTTATTTTTTACTATTTATTCTATTAATTTTAATGATATTAATATTTTTATACTGGTTTCGGTTTGTTACTTTATAGGTATGTCTTATATCATACTTATGTTTTAAGTTTTTAATGTTATTTCTCTTATGTAGATGGCTATTTTTTAAATTTGATTTTTATTTCTCATATTGTTTTATACAAAATTATTATTATCAAAGTATTTTATGTAATTTCTTATACTTGAAATGTTTTTTAAAAATTTTATATCGTACCTTATGAAATCACTTATTATTTTAATTATCTTTATATTTTGTTGTTGTTAATTATTGTGGCTTAACACAGGCACAGCCTAAAAAGTTATAACATGTCTCTTATGATATTTACAAAATAAGGAGTAACAAATGTGAAGTATATAAATCTATTAAGGCGCTGCCGGTTCGAGGAATTCTGTGGCTCTGTATCATTTTGGAACAAAGGAAAATTGATGATTTCAAAAATTTATTGGAACATGGTTATAACACAAGATTCACACAAAATGAAGGTTGAGTGATTCCAAAGACAAGCAACAAATATGGGACAAGAACTTTAAAATATGTGGTTCCAGTTATGTTCAATTTGTTACCAAACTATCTGAGAAATGGCACTACCAAAAGTGACAAGGGCAAAATAATAGACTGGCTATTCGATCAGGAGTTTAAATATTAAAAAAATAGAATATTTGTAAATATAGATATATATAAAATAGAATTTATAACTAAGTAATATTCTCATGGATGTTTATGTGTGTATATGTATGTTCATATGTATGTATGTATGTATGTGTATATATGTGTATATATGTATGTGTGGATATGTATGTGTGCATGTACGGGTATAAATATGTATGGATATGGATGAGGATGATATATAGATATAGACTTACATATAGATATAGATATGGATATGTTAATAAATAATGTTTTTAATAAAATGCTTTGTGCCTATTAAATATGTACACACTTCTGTTTTCAATTTTGGTACTCCGGTTCTGTATTTATTTATTTTTTATCTTAAAATTGCGTTATCTTTCACTTATTTTTTGCTTTTTTTTTTTTTTACATCTTCTAAATATTTTTTTTGAAAGCATAAATTACATGTACTTTTTTTCGCTCCCTATATCTAAGTTAGTAGTAATTATTATTATAAAACCATGTAGGACTATAATATGATTAATTGTAAAGGATCTTTACCGACAAGCCATATTCATTGACTTGGTGAGTCCTGTAAAAAAAATAATGATTTTAAAAATGTTTTAAAATAACTTAAATGTAATATTGTATGTAAATAATAAATAAATAAATAAAAATACAAATGTAATTTGAAATGAACCAATAAATTAAATTAAAATATGTATTGAAATAAATCATCGTACAGGTTTACATCCTATACGAGGGTGGAAATACATATAAATAAAGTACCTATTAAAATTCGAATAAAAATAGTAATTTCCGTATTAAATGAGCCTTATATGTTATTTTGGAATATTAAACAATTAACACGTTTTTTAAAACGTCAAAGAAAATGAATAATTGATGCGTGGAATTTATTTAAAATACATATACTTCTAACAATGATTCCATTATTTTAAATAGTCATGTTCATTTAGTTTTTCTTAATCTTTTAACAAGTTACCGTAGAACATTACTTAAAACATTGTCTGAGAGCTTCCCCTTAGAAAGAGCAGATCGAAAGTCGCATTAGTTTGGTAATAAAGAAGAAAAATAAGTTCGTTGTCCGCTGAGTGATGAAGGCGGGGAAAGGGAGGGGGAGGGAAGAGAGAGAGAAAGAAGGCGAGTGGAGGGAAAGAGAAAAATATTAATTAGACGAGGGTGAAAAAACTCTATTCTCTATTTAGTGCATCGGGAAATAGTTTGAGGTTAAATACAATTAACTTAATTGTTAACATAAGAAGTAAACAAAACATCAGATGATAATTAAATACTAGTCAATAATCTACAGAATCTTTATTTAAATCACGTCTAAAGAATTACCTCTTTTCTCTTTCTTTCTATCCTCTTGTTGTCTTTTCTTTTTATTATCTTTAGTAATATTATTGATTTAAGGTAATTTATATTAAAATATTGTTATTTCTATTTTTGTGTATCTAAAGTTCATTCTTTTTTTTTTTTTAAATTTTTTTTTAATTTTCAAACATAAATTTTTTAGTTCATTTGTATTTTATTGGTTGGTTAGAAGTTATATCCATTTGGCAATAAGCCCGTTAATGTATAACTTAAATTATCTACAAAAAGTTAAATATATATACTTTTCAAATCAAGTCATTCATACAGAATAACCTTTGTAAAAATGTTTCCATCAATACGTAGGATACAGTTAGATATATATTTTTTTATCATCAGGACATTGGGTGAATCCTCGGTCAGCAGAGCACAAACTATGGCTTCCATGTACCAATGCCCCAATTGTGTCGAATTGTAAACTCGAGACAAGATCTGGACTTTTTTGGTGCAAGTCTTTCTAGATTTTAACAATCATTAAAATAGACTGAATGCTGTCTCGAGGTAATTATTATTTATTTAAGAGTCCTCTTCACTAAGGAAACCTATGATAAGTAGGACTGTTTAGTATTTAAAATACAAGTTTGAAGAACACAGTTTGTAGAATAAAGTTTGAAGAATACAGTAATTTAAATCAAAAGTTTGAGCAGTACACTTTTGTTTGTGAATAAGAACCAGAACCCCTGACGAGTGATTTCGACTCGATGACTCCTCTCAGGTAAAAATCTCAAATAAGGAAATCGAGGGGAGATAAGTCCGCTTTGTTGTGTAGTGGTTCACGCGTTCATCTATCATTATTAAGCCAAAACTTTTTTTGAACTTTTATTTCCACAGTTATTGAATAAAGCGTTTACAAGATTAGACATTATTAATTATAATCACAGCAAAATGGTAATAGCTTCTAATAGCATGTTTTGTGTCAACATGTTAGTTTTATATTTTTGTCCTACTACCGTGATAAAGAAAGCAGAAATTTAAATTTCTATTAAATAATAATATTATATCTAATTTTAAGGAATTTGGTAAGATTATAAAAATGAATGCAAAATGAACTTCCTTTCTTAACAAAAGTTTGTACTCTATTGAGGTAAAAACCTTATATTAATTTATGTATCGTACTTCGTTTGTATAAAAAAGGTATTTAGTGGAGGTTTCCATGTTAGTGTAATTAATGTTTCTGCAAAGAGAATAGTAAATCTCGAAATCAGTGGACAGAGAAAACCAAGTGGTTTGATTTTTATTATCTTTTATTACATGATTAAATATAGGTTGTGAAACATGACAGTGGTTCAATTTTTATTTTTTTTGTATTGATTAACATGTTAGGGCAGTTAATAAACAGCTGTTTGAGAATGTTATTTTTATTTAGAGTATTGAAATCTGTGTAGCAAAAGAAACTAAAAAAACGTACATATTTAAGAGAGCGTAAAAAATTGTTAATATTGTAATAAATCCATTATTTGAAATTGAAAAAAGCTTTTAAAATTTCTTCGATCCACGTATTGGACCATTTCAAGTTTTGGCACGACCTGTTATCTGGAGATAACCGAGTTGGATAGATACAATTTGATAAATTGGAGCTAATTTCTAAAATTGTTCTGCAGAAAGCATACCTCACTATGATACTCCGCCAGTATCCGCGCTTTTAATTTTTAGATTTTCCACACGTTTCAGTCAGTAAAAAAAAAACTGCAACCGGAAGCTACAAGAGGCTATTGCTTCAAAATGGCTAAGATTTTTCTTGAAATCGTCGATGGAAATTTGAAATGCTGTGAGAGAAAAATGTGTGTATTAAATAATACTTTGACTATATTTTAAAATTTGTATTCAAGGAGTGGATTCAAGTCACATAATATTAAAACGGTGCGGGAGCATTTTTTAATGACCAATTTGGAAGTCTTAGTATGCCCAGGGTTTTGTCGAACAGATGAATACAGGCAGAGTGGTAAATCATAGATAGTGTGTAAAGTGGTCACATCCAGCTTGCAAATAAATTAAGGCCATAAACCCGGCAATTAGATTAATTTACATATTTCCTTCTTAAAAAAGTTAATGTGCGTTGGCGGTCTCCGTGGAGTAGTGGTCAAAACGCTTGACTCATAAACAGATGGTTCCGGATTAGATTTTCTCGAGAACAAAAAAAAACATGTGATTTATGGCCAAAGATTAAGATAAAATTACCCATAAAACTTTGTGGTATGGTTTCACTTTTATCCAAACCTTGTAACAAATATTTTAAAAGTTCAAAATTTTGCAAACAATTTACCAGTTCTAAAGATGCCATCATAGGCGAAAGCGTTCGTTGGTCAAAATTGAATAAAAGTGAAACTCAACCAAAAAGTTTTATTTATGATTTTATCTAAAAAATGATCAAAAATGTTTTGAGTTTGCCTGAATGCTTACAGACTGGCTGGATTTCCTCCCTATGGAGTTTTTCATATTTAAATTTGATGCAACAGAGAGGGAAAACATTTTTGAGAAGGGGATATGGAAACGCAGACATTTATTCCTGGGACCTGACATTGGCTGGTTTAAGTGGCCACTTTACACACTGTGTAACATTCACCATTCTTCCTATGTTTTAACATCCGCATTTCCTCAACTCTCGCATCCGTTGACTGTTGTGAAGTAAAAAAGCTGAAACCTTTATCATGTGTGTGAGGTTCATCCGGCTGAACCAATTCACCTACTAAGCAACGCCTGAGAACAGTTCTGAATTTTTGTGCTTCTTCTTTTACCAAGTAGTTAATTCAACAATGTTTTGAGTATGCCCGAATTAGTGAATATTACACAGTGTGTAAAATAGCCACTTAAACCAGCCAATGATAGGTCATAAGCCCTGTAAATAAATGCCTAGATTTTTATATTTCTTTTTCAAAAATGTTTTCCTTCTCTGTTTGCAACGAATTAAGATTGAAACATGTTATTTATATATTTTATATTTTAATTCCAAAGTTTCGACAGGATCCGATATTCGGTAATTCTTGCTCCTGCAGCCACGCTTTTTATTACGCGTTGTGTTGACAGAAACTATTTCAGCTGTTCTCTGGTGTATACATTGTGTTTATGACGTCTCGATTGGTTTATTTAAAAATGGTCGCATCCGGTTTATTCTAACCGTTTAAATAACAGTTTTAATTTATGGTTTAATAAAACTCCCCAATGTACACACAATAACAATCAAACCAATGAATGAAGACATCACGAATCAATGAAAAAAGATTTTCTGCGTCGTAAAATCTTTTTCGTTGGGAAGACCACGTTTTCTTGAAACAGGAATTAAGAATTTTCGAAGCATCCAAAAAAAAAACTTTATTAAAGTCAAAATTGACCATGTATTACAGTAGTGCCTTTTTGTATTTTTTTAAATTCAATTAATTTTCTTAGGCAAATTTCTGAGCGTCTAATACGTAAGCAATCTAGTAAAGTTTAAGGAAAGTTTAGGATAATTCTTTTTTTTTTTATCTGAAACTAATATTTCATGGGGCACTGTATTTAGAAAACCATTATTACTACTACCATACCGCCATTTACCCGTAGGAGTAGGCAGAGAAAATGGACCGACACACACGTCTATCTTGGCATACATTTCTAGCTTCTGCAACATTCATACATCTCGTCATACATGCCCTTCGGTTCTGCATCATTGGTTTTCACATAACCAGACGTAAAATTTTGGTTTATCTGCTCATGCTACGTACATACGTATTTCTTGGTTGTCCTCGTCTCGCGTTACCGTTCATTTTCGCAATATATACTCTTTTTACCATTATTTCGTCATCCATTCGTTTTATATGACCAAACCATCTAAGAGACCCTTTCTTACTTTGATTAATTATGCCTGACTCAGATTTACACTCTCGTTTGATTTTATCGTTCGTATCCCTGTCATTCATTGGTTAATAATTTAACAAATAAAAGGTTTTGAAAAAGTAAATGTTTTTATTTTTATTTCTAATTGGCACAAAGCGCTTTAATTATAAATTTTAAGGAAATATCCATTTACTAATAAAACAGTATGACGGGAATCAAACCTTGTACCTCATACTTCATACACGGTGCTGTTGAAGACAAAATTACTCACAAGTAAGATTACAAATTTAATACGATTATTTACTCTGAGTAATTAAACACCCCTACCAACAACTGTCACCACTAATTCTATAATTTCTTCTAATCAACAAACACAGAATGGGGCACGTTTTATTGCTCCGTGGCACGTCCTAATGTTTGCGGACAAGAGCTGATGGTAGTTTCCCAGATATGTGTGAGTAGCTAGGTGTGGATAGTGCTAGGAACTGGGGACTAGAAGCTGGAGGCTAGAGGCTAGAGGCTAGAGATGGATGAGAAAAGCGAGCTAGTCTGCTAACTTGTAGATGTGGAACTAAAATAGTAAAAAAAGTGTCCCGCAAAATGTAATTAAGCAAGAGATTAAGAAGATGGCCCCGGCTCTAAGACCAGGAGCGAACTGGAAACGGGTAATATATATTTTTATTAATTAAATGTAATACCACACCAAAAAAGAGGCAATATCTTGGTGAGTGATTATATGTTTACTAAAGCACAATCATAAACAATGTTATTAAATATACAAAGGTAATAATAACACAATTTTTTTTTAATTTTTTGAATGCTTTTTTCAGTTAGTTCAAAACATTCTAAGAACTAATATAAACTTTAAATTACATCGCAATTTTTTATCAAAATTTCTCAAGAACTTTTTTTTTAAAATTAATTTTAATTTAAGAGTTAAGGCATATTTAAGGCTTTTTATTTTTTTAATTTCTTCAGGTTACTCATATTGTACAGTTTTATTTCATTAAACAATGCCTTGTTTTTCTTTTCATTGGTAATTTTTTTTTATCCCTAGTTTCGTATGTATGACATTTTTGTTAAAATTTGATAATATATTTTTTTATTTATCCTTTTATCATTTTAGGTATGAAAATTGCTTTATTCAAACCCTGTTAAGGTCAAAGACATCTACCCACAATTTTAGAAAAATTGGTTTTATTATTTCAAATGTGTTTTAAATACATGATGTAGGTCTTCTACACATTTTAGAAAAAAAATTGAATTGCAAACGTCTTTTAACTTTCGTTTGCCAGAATGTTGATAAGACCGATAAAATAAATTAAAAACATATTTTAAATTGCTTATTCCAGAATTGGGGGTTAATGCCTTTGGTCTTAATAGGGTCGATAAATATATATACATATATGTATGCACGTTTTATTTTTATTGAACATTTTGCACGATTTCGTCAATGTATAGACAAATAAAGAATACCATTCTGTGTTAAATAGAGCCAGAATTCTGGACGAGTGTTTTAGACTCGATTGCTACTGTCAGGTGAAAATTATGGAAAAGGATATCGAGTAGACAAAAGTCCACCTCATAGTGTATCTAGTATTTGGCGTGTTTGCCTATCATATTTGCGGTCCCGGGTTCGATTCCTGGGAAAATGGACATGCAATATTGAATAAAAAAGAGATCCTACACTACATTGTGTTCGTGGACGGGCATTTAAAGCACAAGGCTGATCACCGCACCTTCATATAACAGATAATTAATATACGCTGCATTTGGTGTACCAATACAGTGCCTAATACACTATCGGATACTTTGAAAATATTTTTTTATAATTTAATATGCTGAGGTCAGGAATCCATAGAATGTAGGATCAATTAATATAGAGGTATATTTAATATTATCTACAAAGTAAAATTAAGCTTTCTGTACGAAAAATAGAACAAGCCATTATGAATATTTAAAAAAAATACAATTTCAATCTAAAGTTTCTTTATTTTTTTTTACAAGTATGCACATTTTTGTACATATATACAAATTTAACTTTAGACCGTCTGGATGTGTTCCGATGGAGATATCGTTCGTGGTCGCGGTCCAGGTGAAGAGTATTAATACGATAAAATATAAAAATCCAAAGCAAAAATATCTTCGATCCGGCTCTTACTGAAACTTATATCGTTTCTTCCCTCCCTTCCCATGCGACCCCCCCTCCACCCCTGGCACCCCATCTCATCTGGCGAGTTCTTAATTAAGTTAGGTTATATAACGAAAGATGTCTCATTTAGATAACGCCGTAACTTTTAGTTTAACGGAATAACGCCGGGTTGCACCGTTTCTAACGACTGCCGCACACAAACCCACCTACGAACCAATACAAATAAATAACAGTATTTCTACAACTACCAATACTAACATCTTGCTATTTCCCCCTAGGGGTAGGCAGAGAATATGAAACGTCACATGCATCATATATTCATAGCTTCCTGACGCATATTCCAAGCTTCTTCTATTAATAAAAGTGCCATTTAATTGTGCATGTCTGCTTTTGACACGACCAGAATAAAAATGATATTTATCTAATAACAAGACAACTTTTTTGGTTATACTTGCCCTTTATTACCATTAATTCTGGCCAAATATATTTGTGTAAACCATTTTCTGTCATCCATTCGTTCTGCATCACTAGACCTTTTGTAATTCTCATTGATTATACCCGTCTCAGATTTTCATCATCATCTGCTTTTATCATTTATAACTCATAACTCTGTTATACAAGTATTCGATTTATGACACATTAGTCAAAAATATCGTTTTTTATCTGTCAATTTTAGTTGTATGGTGATTTTTTTTTACAATTTGCGAAAATAATGATAATAACACAAGTTTTTATTGACACAGTTGAAGCGGTATTCAGCAAGCTAATAACTCTATTAATGAAGGATTTTTGACTAGCATTTGCACCGTTTCTGGGTCGTAGACCAGTGCATGAGATCTCGTTCTGGGCTTTGATTGCAATAGAAAATTAACAGAGTTATTTCTTAATGTTAGTGAATAAAAGTATACAACCTCATATATAACTTTTTATATCTACCGGTTTCGTGACGTATCCGTCTCTTCGTCAGAACACTCATTATAACAAGATGCAAATACTAGAATACACTTTTATCTTTACCATCACCGTTGTATAAATACAATTTCCGTAAATACATATAAATTACGTGCAGAGTTAAAAAGAATGCGAACACTACTATGTCTGAACGTGCACTAAAATTAAGTATGTAGTATTTAGTGATATGTTAGAGAATAGGTGGGGGTGAGGGTTTGGGAAGGAGGGGGACTATGAGGTTAAAAGTTACACTATAGGTTAATTTTTTAATCAAGAAGGAGGGTATATTGTAAAGATATTAAACTATTTAAAAAGGAATATTATTTTTTAAAGGACTTTTAACGTAAAACACTTCCATGTAATTAAATTTCGATTCTTCTTTAGTATTTGAATGTAAAATTTGAACTTCTGTTGACATCAAAATCGTAGTTCTGTAAATATCCGGTAGACATCAAAAGTTGGTAAGTGATATTACTAATATTTACTGACATTAGTTAAACTATTTGACGACAAAGTTATTATTCTAAAAATAAACGAGAGTTATTTTCAATTGTCTATAAAGTGAAATCGAAATTTCTGTACTAAAATCTGTATATTTGTGAAAAATTTTAAGTGTTTTCATCAGGAACCTAAAATTGAACACGATCCGAAAAAATCACACAGACACATTTTCGCACAGAAAATTAATTATACATCTTAGAGAATCGTAGTTCATATCCATTTGTAATCGGGGCCTAGGATTATCGTTGGTTAGAACACACATTTTCTTAATGAAAAGTAAATTATTCTGTCGATAACTGGTTGCTATACCCGATGTTTGATGTACAATTTGAACAACGTAATTATTATAAGCCATTATAAATCTCTAATTACGTCTCTCATTATGATTATGCCTGGAATAATAGAAATTAAATCCTGCTACAAACAGTGATTGCATAGTTCAAATGATGACATTTTAATTACAAACGTATTAAATACGAAAATTGCGTGTTTTCTTCGGTAGATGGATTATTTGTACTGAAACAAAGTAATAATAACCTTTACTAACAAAGGTGAGTTCAATAAAAGTCATTTGGATTTTTTAAGGGGCTAGTCGTATGCTTATGAAAAAAATATTATTCATTTTATATTAAAAGAAGATTATTTACTGAGGTCGATGTTTTTAAAGTGCATAAGAAGAAATTTCTAAAATATATTAATTTTAAACTTCATATTCCAGCTGCTTTATTTAATTTTAATCAATTGTTGTCTTCAGCAAATCTTTTAAGACTTTTGATAGAAGAATCCTAACTGACCTAATATTACTTTTTAAGGTGATCAACTCATTAATTGGCTGTCCAGATTTGCTGGAGTTGGTGTGTTTCCGTGTACCTGGTCGACATACCCGCCACAGATCTCCTTTTTGCTCTGCAAGTTCTAGAACCAACTATCACATGCACTCGCCTATCCCTAGGCTCCATAGATATGGCAATCAGTATGAGGACAAGGCTGATATATTTGGTTCTGGACTTGATAGTTATAAAACGAGTCTGATTTCTTTTTTTTTCTCGCAATATTATTATTTTCTTTATATTTAAAATTTTTTTTCCTTTTTATGTTTTTTCATATTTATGTATTTATTTCGTTAATATTTTTGGTTGCTTATGTGTATTAACCTACTTGTTACTATTGTTATAGTTATGCAATTTTATAATTTTTTGTTATGTTTTTATGTATGTATTTTTTTTTTCATATTTATGTTCAATATATGTTAAGGCAATTTATGCCGTTTATGTAAAATAAATAAATAAATAAATAAAAAACATCAAAAGAAAAATAGGGCCCCATCAGTTATAAAAATATATTTTGACGCTAGAACTCTACAGGAGAGCCAATCAATTACTTTTTTAAAATTAATAATAAATCTAAAATACAGTATTATTTTGACGTGATTCCTACATTATTTAAATGAAAAAAAAATTATAAGATTCCTTACAAATTGATAAAAAGTAAACTTAAATTGGCTCTTCTGTAAAGTTGCTATATGTTGCTTGGTAACATTTTCTTTTCCAGCGGCGTCAATTTATTTAATATTTTTTTAATTAAAAAAATAAATTAAACTGTCTACCCTTGCTAAAGACACTACAATATGTATTATTGTTTTACTGCGAGACTACAGAAATAAATACTGTATTTTAAAAAAAAAAATTACACCACTAAGTATGGACAGGGAAATAATGATGATGACGTAAATAAGAACTGCTATTAATTTTTCTATGAGTCAATTTAACGAACTGGAAGAACCCTTTGATTTTTTTATTTTTTATTTTGCCATAATAATCAATGATTGAGAATATTAAAAAAAAATTACCCGATGCATCAACAATAAAATAAAACACACGTATGTTTGTAAATGAAGAAAAAATAAATAGAAAAATACAAGACAAATTCAAATTTTGAAGTAAAGTATTTTGTATGGTGAGAATACTTTGCGCCGAATTAGGAAATCAAGCAAAAATCAAATAAATGATGTTTTGGCGTAATGTATACTTTCTGTCGAAACATTTTCTAGAAAAGTAAGAACATGTAAGAATGTCATTGCAATAATACTGTTAAAAAAGGAACTTCACCTTGACAAATTACCATGGACAGCTAACAACCTTAATGTAAGCAGAGTAAAGTAATATTTTTCGTAATTTCGTTTATTGTTTAGACGTAAAATTGTCGCAACAAAATAAAGTTTCTGCGCATAGTATATCAGACAGACTTTAAGTCACCTAGGTTTACGGTTTATGATAATAATTCATAATTGAGTAAAAAACTGTAAATAAAAAAATATTTTCTTTTTTTTCCTTTGTTATTTGAAAAATAAACACTTATGGTGCTTGGTGCTTTGGAATTTTATCACTTGATTTTAAAAAAATATTTTGTTTTTTTTCCTTTGTTATTTGAAAAATAAACACTTATGGTGCTTGGTGCTTTGGAATTTTAACACTTGAATTAAAAAAAAATATTTTGTTTTTGTATTGATGGGAACATAAAAACCAGAACAGCTGCTTTATTGCAGTGTTCAGATGATCTGGTTGACAGAAACATTTCTTGCGGCAAAAGCTATTGCTAAAAGAGCAGACTGCCCTCTTAAGTTTTTTTCCATCATTAAATTTAAGGTAATATTAAATTATCATTATGGTTGTGATTAACGATTAACGCCTATTATCTTTTAATTTTAGAGAACTATATTTTTCTTTACTGAATCTCAACATGCATAACTAATTCGGTTCATCGCTGAAATTATAGTACAAAAATATTTGCATTTCGGTGGGCATATATTGCTAAAAGCAATAGCTTTCAGCCATAAAAAAAGCCACCACTACGACCACCATTACCTTACCGCATCTAATGGTGCATAGGACACTGCATTGGTACCCCAATCGCAGTGTATCTTGATCATTTTTGTTACATGAAGGTAAGATGATCAGTCTTACGCTTTAGGTGCCAGTCCAGGGACAATGAAATAGTCTGGTGTAAAAACACCCTTTTCAATAAATATTTTATGTCAAGCACGTCGGGAATCGAACCCGAGACCTCATGCATGGTAGGCAAACGCGTTGACCACTACACTATGAGGCCGACGAGAAAAAATACTAAAAGCAGACTAGGCAAAAGGAAAATCAGTCGAAATTTGTAATGTGAATTAATACAACCTACTTGTTGAATCGAGGACTGTACGTTTTTGCTAAAGTAAATTGATTAATTTTTTTATTTCGAATTTTGAAAGTTTTATTGTATGTAACTTCACAAAGATTTCCTGAATTACTTTACTGGAATAAATATAATGCATTTAAATGGTGGTTTACTTCGTAAGGGCCAATTATCGTTTAACTCTAGACTGATAATAAAAAATCCAGAAAGACAGGCCATGAATATCTTTGCACCCCTTTTTATAACAACTGAATTCACTCCGAACATAAGGGCAAATTCAGTGTGCTCAACACAAAAAAAAAACATTTAATAATATAATAATAAAACTCCTTAATAAAAAATCCAACAGAACTTGTCTAGGATCCAGGTTCCATTTCATGAACAAAAAAATATTATTGATTCGTCCGGTCACAGTTTGTTTAGATTTATTTTAACACATTGAGTGAAATTGGTTAGTAAAGCGTATCACACGAAACCGGATAGTAATTATTTTAATTGATGATTCGATTTTTTTCCTTAAAAAGTTTGACACACGGTTACAGGTAATCAAATTGTCAGATGGGCCGGTAACGGAGCATGGTTTTGTAAAGTGCATGTAACTCGATGCAGCAAAAGCACCGACAACAGGGAGCAAATAAAATTTGATTAAAATGTAATTACAGCTTTGAATAAAAAAATATGTTTCAAATGTCTTAATAAACGAGAAAAAACATAGTAAGCTAAGAATATTTTAAGTTTCCGTTATTTTTTTTTTATCTAATTCACTCCTCAGACAATGAATGCCAAATTCCATAAAAAATAGTTTTGAAAAACAACTGCAGAATGGAATAAAAGCTTAAATGGTCTATATAAGTCACCATTCAATAAGGAAATATCTCATACTATGAATACTCATTAAAACATTTTAAATGGATTTAGAAGTATTAATTTTATTTTAAAAATCAACATGGTTCTTGTAAAGGAATATTTTCATACAAAATTTTTTTAATGAAATTGTTAAAAAAATAACATGTTTGGCCTTTATTAAAATTTTAATGGTCACAAACAACAACATTTAACCGAATCGTGACGTATTAGGAGCGTGGCCAACGCAATTACAAAAAAAAAGTTTTTTTTACTTGACAGTATTTTATAGACCCTTATATATTATATATAGATATTTATGTATGGCTTGATTCATTAAACCATTCTAAATGTCCTGTATTTGAGCAAACATAAAATTTTATTGATGAAATCAACTGGTCAAAGAAGTCAACGAATTGAAAAATGTTTTTAGGCCTTGCCTAGTAAGTAAAGGAAGATGAAATAATTTATTTGGATAAATTTCACTCATATTGATAAATGTTTCAGCTTTTTAACATCACAAAAATCACCGGCGAAAGTACTTCTTCTACATACTCGAAAAACCGCTTTAAAGGCCGTGTGTCTTCCAATCGGGTTCGCTCATACAAAAAAGCGATGTATTTTTGTCAATTAACTAGTTACTCTTTTAAAACATTACATTTTTCTATTGCGTATGTTGCGATTTTTATTTAACATAATTCTACTGCTTTCACTGCTCCTTTCACAATGAATTAGGAAAATCATATGGAGGGCTTTTGTCGGATTCATCCATTCTTCCTCATAACCATATTGCGAACATGAATTTACTCGTATCAAATTCAGTTAGAAAAGTTTATTCCCATTACGGGATTTTTATAAATTTAATAAAAACAAGTTACATTATATTATGAACAAATTCAACATTGATCCACAAATAAACATAATCATACACAATTCCAAATATAATAAAATAAAAAAATGTTAACAAATGTGTTAAATATTAAGGACTGGTTATAGACCCAAATTCAAAATGGAAAACACAAATAAATACATTGGTCAAGCGAATAAGAAAGTGTATATATATTTGTTGAGGAGATAGTAGATGAGAGTTATATATCGGTTTCTCTATTATGGAGCACCCCGGAGAATCTTCCAATTCTCAACTTACAAACTAAGTAAATAATTTGAAATTCCTACTTTTTAAAAGTAGTCAGGTTATTTACTAACTGAAATCAGCAGATGGAAGAATAAGAAAATATCACATATTGCGAATACCGATAAAAACAAATGAAATAGATATTTGTATGTTTAAAAAAATAATTATATTTTCAAAATCAATATGGATATTGTGGTTTTGAATTTATGTATGTTCCATACATATTTTTTTTTTTTATTTAAAAACAAGTGCCTACAAAACCGCGACATGTTTGGCCTTGATAATTGTGACGTCAAGATTCGTAACGATGTTCTTTTTAAACGGTCACAAACAAAGTTCACAATTTACACAAATAGTGAAGTATTAGGGGCGTGGCCATTGCAATCGACTGTTTTTGTAGGAATTCAAAATTATGAATATTTTTATGTTACTATTAAGTAGCAAAAAAAATTTTTAACTCGACAGTACTTCAAATTAATTGAAATTTTATTATTAATTTAAAATTGTACAAAACAAAAAGTGATATTTCCCTATTGCCGAAACATGGTTGATGAAACGTAGACAAAATGGAAAATCTTATATCGTTTGTAAAGTGGCGTTTTAAACCAGTCAACGACATGTCATAAGTCCTGTAAATACCTAGACTTCCATATGCTCTTCTTTAAAACGTTCTCTTTCTCTGTTGTAATATGATAATCTTACTAATTACAATATTATAAGGATTCACAAAAATCCACCGTAATATTTCATAAACAAACAACGGTTTTTATATCTTTCCTTAGTCGGTGCATCGCTTCAATTACTGCAGTTTGTTTCAAGGCGTTAATAGTACTAAACGACCAGAAGACTCGAGTATTAATTTGCGTTTAACAACCTGTTTATTAATGCTAAACACATAATTCTTGACAAGACCCCGAGAGATAGACATCTTGTGATGCTATCGCACCCCTCCTGTTCAGACACTGTGAAAATACACCAATTATATCTACATTAAAGCATCCACAACAGTAATTAAATCAAACATGTTCCCTAACAAAACATTGTAAGAAATACACGAATACGTAAACTGTGTAATTACAACAAACGATAAATGAGGCGTTTTGCCGAACACAGTAATAAGCTTTGGTTGTTTTAATTAAAAATAATAAATGTATTATAAATTGAATGGTATAAAATCAAAGAGAGTAATAAATAAAAATAATTTACAATATCGCTGGATTTGTAACGAACAGTAGTCTGCATAAATTGTGTTTCATTTTTTCGCTATCAATACCATTTTTTTTAAATACATAATATCTTGTTCATTTTCCAAACACTAATTTGAACGTTCTTTTACAGACACATTTAAAATAAGTTTAATTTTGTCTCCAGGCGGATAAAAAGTATAATTAAGTGTGAAATATACTCGTAACTAGGACCCTGAAGAAGTGTTTTCGACTGTTCTCAGGTGAAAATCCTGAGCAAAAAATCGAGTGTATATAAGTCCATATCGCTGAGTAGTAAGAGACTCCTTCCTTTTATCATTTTTGAGATCACGGGCTCGATTCCTGGTAGGGTGAACGTGAAATATTTATTTTAAGGGTGTTAACGAAAAGCGGACTGTGGCGAAAAAACTAAATTTCATTCAGTTGTGTAAAAAGTTGGAAATATTTGAAGAAAGGAAAGGAACAACGATATGGACCTACCTTTGATACGATGATAATTTTCTTCAATTTTGGGCAATGCGTGGGAAAATGCACTATGAATTATGTAACTATTTATGATACCTTTACAACGACACTCGACGAATTCAATAATTTTTATATATTCTAATGTTTTGTGTCAAAAATATTGTTTGTTTTGTTTCAAATCCAATTCTTCTCATTTTAAATATCTTCTATCTTAATGTTAGGCAGGTACCACAGGGATGAGTCAAGGGAAGGCTGGGAAATAAATGTAATCGGCCAGGAATAATATCGATAATTCTGTTATATACTAAACAAAGGGTAGTTTAAACTGTAATATTTCATTTTTCTAGACAGGCACCTGGAGCGTGAGACTTGATCACCTTATCTGTGCAGTAGGCGAGTTAGGAAACATATGAGATCATTGCAGATGAACGAAACTGCAAATGGTGAAGTAAAATTATTATTTACATTACTGTTAATTGTTTATTTTGCACCACAACAGACCTTGAGGCCCACAGTAGTGAATTAAATACAGTTAACCCAGGTTTGATAAAAAACACATTTAATTAAAACCCTGATCTTTCCGTGTGTGAGTCAAGTGTCTTGGCTATTACACCACGAATGCCTCCGATTTCATTTCTTTAATCAGTGTAATTCAATAACACTTATTTTTTAATGTACAAAACATACACGTCGATTACAAATATAAAAGGAGTGTAGTTAACAAAAAACGGCAAAAAGCTCATATTTTAAAACATTGAATTCAAAAGTTTTACCATTTTGTCAGTTGGTTCATTTTACCTGCAATGGGCTCATACTGTGTACTTAGTCCATATTGTACATTGTAAACACCGTCGATGGGATATTGTTGTAGTATTTAGAGCTTTAAAGCTCCCGACTGGTGCTCTATCAAAATATGATTCACATTTCCTACCAATTCATATCCATACTCTAATATTTCAAATGCGAAAGTGCGTGTGTTTGTGCTTCTTTCTAAACGTAGCAACCGATCGACATATTTTTATATATCCCCCAAATTACAAAAAAATGCAATGATTTTTTTTTCAATATTTCAACAATGAGCAACACTATTTTAAAATAAGTATGCGGTAAGATGGTGTCAAAAAGGATAAATTAAAAATTAATTGTTTCAATTTTTATACTTGACTTGCTTGACCTATGATAAATTCGGTTTCAGTTACCTTTTGGTTTAGAAGTGGCCATGGACTAACGAATCGTCGTATTTTTTTCATAGCGAGAGTTGGAGGACCGGCAATCGATACAAGCTACTTTCCGTCTCGAAAAAGTATATCATTCCACCCGGAAAATTCTTATTGCTAAACGACAAAACTAATTCATTACCCAACTAATTTCTCCCTAATACCACGTGAGCGAAGTTACGGGTAAAAGCTAGTTAAATAAACACAAAACTTAAAAATGATGTAACATTTTAATTTAACATTGAACACAAATGTTGAAAAAATCAAACAAACTCCATTAACTCGTAATTCCGTCTACGCTTCAGATATTAGTTAGAAAATGTGTAATCATAAAACTTTTTCAATTTTTACATTATAATCATTCATACATCTCACATCTCCCTACTTATTAATAACGTATTTCTTCGTTAAAACTAACGTATGTTTATATACAAAATTACACACTTGCCCATTATTTGTATTGCCGTGTGGTTAATTACTATACATTATTTATTATAAATCTACTCTGCGCCGGAAGTGAATCGTGGTTTTGTATTTTAGTTTTATTGCAATTATTTTGCTTTTGTAAGACTTTTCTAAGTTGCATAATTGCACAGATGCACTCAGCCACGAACACGAGGAAGACACAATAGTTTGCGAAGGTAACAATGTAGGTTACTTGAAATAATTCAAGTTGATTTAATGCCAATGTATTGAAGTAAAATATTCCGTTGAAGGAAAATAAATGATAAAAGTAGACTGAATGGTCTCGAAATGCTGCATGTTAGTAAATATTGAGATTTGAAACAGATGCGAGGTTACGATAATTTTTTTTAAGTAGGAGCTTGTTATTTTTTATTTAAAAATCATATAACACAAAGTATTTTACAAGTTAAATACGTTGAATTACATTCCTTGAAGTTACAACAACTCAATTCGGAAAATAAATCATATTAACATTTAGAAAATAACACATATTGAGAACAACAAAGAAACAAAACAAGTTTCGAACCTTTAAAACTAAATATAGCATTAATATATACGCCTAAAACCTTTTCTTACACAAGCAGAATAAATATACATGAAAAAAAACGCTTTTAAGAATAAAAAAAAAGTAGTGAATCTACTAAGGTCATTAACATCACATGCCATGCAGATGATTCTGCCATAGTGAAGATGAGAACATATCCATCTCAGTTAGTAAACATCTAGATGCCTAAAAAATGTCAAAAAGTACAATGAACACATGATTATTGGAAACATAATTCGGATATACAAAACGTGTGTCAGACCAAATCATGGTGTATACAACAGGGGCGAGAATAGATAGAGATAAAATAAAAAATACAAAAAACTAAGTAGAAAAACTAAATAGAAAAACTAAATAGAAAAGCTAAATAGAAAAACCAAGTAACTGCTCAGAACGTAAGAGATGAAAGTACTCAAGGCAATCGCAGGGAAACCCAAAAGAGGCAGAATCTAGAGTCAAGAAGTTAGACGACGGATTTGCGATACCTAGTGCATAGTAAATAAATTATGGAGAGATTACGTCAATAATGATTAGAGCGTGTGCAAACATAAAAAAAAACAAAATTCTATCAGTTTTCAATATTATGAAAATATGTATTAATAATCTATATTGCCTTAGTCTTAAGGAGACTGAGCATATAGCCATTTCTAATTTTAGAGTATCAAAAAGATAGAATTGTGCATATTACATATTATATCATTTAGTAGAATCTTAAAATATGAATTTGAAAAAGTTTTCCATTATTGACATAATTATCCTTGTATTATTTCTTTTAATAAAATGAAAGGTACTTATTACGTGTATGCAAATAAATCATATAATATATGGTGCGAGACGATTCCGTTGTAAATTACAATATTCATTAAATTTGTATTTTTACATTAAGTAAGTACAATGATCTTTCTTGGGTATAGGGTTATCACAAACTGTTTAAACTTGAACATTTACATAAATCAAAATACTTCACTACCTATGAGTCATTTGTTTTATAATTTTATTTAGTTTATTTGTTCGGAAAATATTTCCCTAACCGCAATAGATTATTTGATACAAAAAATATACACAAAAAAGTTTTTTCAGTCAATTACTAAATAAAATACAAATGACCATTTAAAGCGTCGTGTGATTATACAGCCAACGTGCAATACGGCCAATCGCCAATTGGCTCTTTTACCATACGGAACCGTTTCGTAATTTGACTATCTAATATGTATTTTGGCAGGCGAGCATTCTACACTGAAAAAAAGCTATGTCTGTGTGTTTGTTGGTTTGTATTTTTTTTAGTATACCAAAATATGTTATGTTTTTTAAATTTGAATATTTTTTCTTTAACTCTCTCTTCCTGGTGATGCGTAGCTAGTACGCATTGCATCTAATAACTAAAATATTTCTATAAATAAAATAAATTTTCTGTTAAGATTTTGGGTATTTTTATGCATTTACATATCGATTGCAATATTTTTTATTAAATAATTTATAATTGTTTCTCGCAAAAAATACAATTTATCGGAAATCGGAGATTAATCACCATAATATAAAGTTTACCATGATTTGTATGTTGCGTAGTATGAAGCAAAATAGTATCAAATATTTCATATTCTCATACACTTTTTACGTCTCACTTTCTATATTACAGGTGTATTCAGGAGTGAGAGAGACAATTTCGTGTGCAAACAGCAAAGTTGCCAGTAGTTCTCCGAGTTTCGTTCGGGACAGTTCTTTCGCCCACGCTACGAGCATGAGCTGATTGTATTTTCATAGTTTTGGAATTTAGATTTAAAATATTTTGACTTTTGAATTGAAGCCATTGCCTATGAATATTTCATTTTTCCGACTTAAAATCTTTTATTTTTTGCATGTGACTTCACAGCACCGGAATGCGTAAATTTTTTTGGCATAGTAAAAAAAAGGTTGAAAATATTTTTTAATAAATTGTGACGGAGGCGTTTTTGATGGAGAAATTGTTGATTGTACGCTCTTTCTGCCCTTATTTTTCATTAAAATCACTCGTTTAAAAAATAATAATATTAAAACTGGGTTCGTTCGAAAAAAATAGCGTGGCTGGCAGTGAATCCCCTAGGACTCTATAACAGCTGCGGGTTGAGATGAATTTTCTCCCTGAATATGTATTTCAGCCAAAATAATTATCTGCTTGCGACAGTAACATGGATAAACTCAATACCGAGAACAGAAAAAAAGCTTTTTTAACTACACTGTAAAAAAACGGCTTACGTGCATTCGATAAAATAATCAAATACCTAATTGGACGAATCAGTGGAATGCAAATCTAAAGCAAATGTCCATAATTATGTAGTTTATTGTTGTGGAACGTTGTCATTACTTTATCTAACGACTCAAATAACAATGAAAAAAATAAACAAACAATTGACTAGAAATGTCTCATAATTTTCCGCTCTGGTATTAAATTTCATTGTAATATGTATTTTTACCACAATTAATGAATGTGAAGAGAAAACGTATAATAGGCGTCATCTTCGTATTTTTAAATAATTATTTACAATTATTTTATGCATTTTAATTCAGACATTAAAATAATTATTATCTTTGTATTATAATAAAAATATCATTAAGCTTTCTTAGTTTTAATATAAGAAGGGCACTTTAAAAGCAAACTTTTTTAAAAACTTAGTTCTCATACAACCATATTCTCACGTGTGCTCGAATAATAATAATATTGTTCGTATAATTATAAATCTCACTTGTAAATAATTTGACCTATGTCTATTGACATGAAGTCTGAATTTAGTAATGATATAAATGAACCTTTGCCTAATTTATTTCCACACAATTTTATTAACATTTTAAACGGTTTATTTATTTATTTTTTTTAATTTGTTACTTTACATTATGTATCAATTTAATCTCCCTTTATAAAAACTGACAAAAAGGATTTTTTTTAAATGATAATTTTTATGATAAAAATAACAGATTTTTCAGTAGCGATGTCTTTCACAGTTGATGCACAAAGATGTCTCATCAGAAAAAAATATATGTATACTTTTACTACTCAGTAAACCTTTTGTATATATGACTAAATGTAAATTGCTGTTATAAAAATGTAACCAATTATAAATAAGTAAATTAAACTGTTTTGAATATGGCTTTATAATCTCTCTCTTGAATCCGTGCCTCATGTCTGAGTATGGTGATCACGTCTGACTCCAGGCATGGCTCAGTGGACAGTCTCACTCCATTTGAAATGGTATTGCACTGTTTTGAATGCATTTGTCAGTGATAGTTCTGATAATTCAGTGACCAAGGGACATCTTGTCAGTTGACGTCCACGCGATCTTGTTCCTTCGACACCCAGGAAGATAGTTTTATCCCTCTGGAAACATATCCCAAGAACTGTAGGATTCTTATAATAATAACAGTTTATTGATATTTTTATTTTTTGTCGTATTTAAACTATTTTATTTTTACGTTGGTGGACTAATTAACAAATGGCAACTTCTTCCAATGGACTTATAAAATAAATGTTATTTTTTTGGTTTCAAAAATGATATGAAAACAAATACATGCCTAAATTGAACTAGTAATATGTGTAAATAAATTCGAAACTAGTTTTCAATGTGAATGAAGAAATACAAGGAAGAAAATAAGTGTTATAGGTAATAAAAAATAAAAACAGGACTTCTATATCGTCGCTTAAGCGGCAACATGGCCAATCTCATGTTTTTACCAAAATGAGACAAGTATGTAAAAAGCTTTGTAACCTTCTAAATCGACCTGTATACTCAGTTTTGACAAACTCCCACTAGAGGCGCCACAAGTAGCGCTCAAATTAACATGACGTATCAAAATTTTCTAGATAACATGACGTTTATCTTATTCAGTTTTTTGTCTTTCCTGGTAAGTGAAAAAAAATTGGATAGGTCATGTTGCCGCTTAAGTGACGATATGTGCCTATTTGCTAATCTTTTTGATCAAGTAAAGTTTTTCGGAATATATTTATATTTTATTTTGGTAATTTGATTTAAATTGATTTTGTCCAAAATAACTGAATAAGTTGTAAAAATCAAACGGTGTTTTGCAAAAAGCATTCAAATTCACTTTTACTGATATTTATTTTATAATTTTGTGAAGTCGTATTATCGAAACTTTTTTAATTTTCAAAATAAAAAGCTTAATTTTAATAAAGAAATATACCAACACAGTTTTGTGAATCTGATTTAACGTCACTTACTTAACATATTACAACAGAGATGAAGAACATTTAAGAAAAGGTAATATAGAAGTCTAGGCATCTACAAGGTTTATGACCTGTCAATGGCTGGTTTAATATGCCACTTTACACACTGTGTAACATTCACCACTCTGACTATATTTGAACATCTATGTTCCTTCAATTCTTTCATCTGTTGATGTTTGTGAAGTTAAAGAGCTGAAACCTTTATTTATGCATTTATGCAACAGATGAAAGACTTGAAGGAATATAGATGTTCAAATATAGGCAGAATGGTGAATGTTACACAGTGTGTAAAGTGGCCACTTAAACCAGCCATTGACAGGTCATAAGCCGTGTAGATGCCTAGACTTCTATATTACCTTTTCTTAAATGTTCTTCATCTCTGTTGTAATATGTTAATATAAACAGCTCCCCAGGGAGTTGAATCCAGTCCTTGTCTACAAAAATTTGGACAAACTCAAAATATTGTTCACTTACTTAAGATATTGTTAGTATTACAAGTATGCTTAAAACTGATGGAGTAATGGCAAATATTTGTAGATAAGTGCAAGATTTTATTAATCATGTTTTCATTTCATTATAAACTGATTTAAATATATTTGGATTCTCTGAACTTAATTAAGATTTACTGAAATTTCAACAGAGATGGAGAACCTTTAAGAAAGCCGTGAAAAGAAGTATTTGAGAAGAAGTTGAGTATTTTCCAGGTATATTTATTACTTTAGGCCTCATGGTGCGCGGTCAGCGCGTTTGCCTACCATGCAAGAGGTCACGGGTGTGATTTCCGACATGGTTAATATGAAATTTATTTAATTTTTACCCAACAATATTTGGTAGTCCCTGGACTGGTACCTGAAGCGTAAGACTGATCATTTCTTCATGATCAACAAAAATGATCATGATACACTGCTATTGGTGTACTAATGCAGTGCGCTATGCACCGTTAGGTGCGGAAAGGGAATGATGATTTATTATTTTCACATGAGAAACAAAACATTATATCATGTGTGATTTTTTGTTGGTTGATGTTTAAACGTAGGGAAAATAGTGAATGTTACATTGCACATAAAGTATTCACTCAAAAAAGCCAGTTTACTCTTTCCTTGTTTGGCTCAAGTATTGTTGACAGATTTTTACTAGGTGGCCTCCTTGGTGTAAAGGCTAAGACACTTGACTCACGCACGGAAGGATCCGGGTTCTCAATCCTTGATATTATGTGCTGTAATTCGTTACTGAAATTGGGCCTCTTGACTTCAACAGGCAAAAAAAAATCAAAATAATTCTTGCTCATATTTGAAAAAATCCCTAATAAAATATAATTGAATTAATACTCATAATGTCTATGAAGATTTTTCTGTGCACTCTTCTTAAAAATTCTTCATCGTTGTTGAAATAAAATATCCATTTTTATTTTATTCGTATTGTGGGATAGAACCTTTTTGCAAAACACTTTCAAAATAAAGTTACAAAAAGCTTACTTGAGTTGTTACAAAAAAAACTGCTACTTGAATTGCTACAAAGGGAAATTATGCTCCAAAGAGACACGATTCATAGCATTTGATTTTACGAGAGCATTAGGCTTTTGTTATTGAATTCAAACCGGTTTTAATTGTGATCATAATCCGAACTCATGAAATGCTACGGGTGTTTAAGGGTTATTTGATATAGTTGCAGTTTGGACGTTATAAGGGTCGAAATTAGGTGATGTAATCCAGCGTGTAAACTGTTCAAATTATATCACGGGGACATTGAACGTGATTTGTGAATCATTAATGAGCATTACAGTTTAATAGGAAATTCAAGTTTCAACTGTTTGCAGCGTATTTTACAAAATATATATTTTTTAAGGAAAAACCCGCTAAGGATTTTTTTAGAGCATTGTCAGCAAGTGGGGAGGAGAGGATATGGAAGGAAGATATTAAATATACACCACAACACCCAGACTAATTGAGAAAAATCTTAACATGATATTTTTCTTGTGACTGGAGGGAATCAAACCCGCAACTTAATTATAATAATAAATGTTCTTGATATAATAAACATAAATACTTTCAGCGTCCAATCGCTCGACGTGTTCTTTGAACCAACGCACACTTGATTTTGTCTAAATGCTTTTTTCAGCTTTACTCAATGCACTAATCTCGACATTTTTTGGTTTTATCCCGCATTTGCCTGACAGGTCGCATTTTGACAGCATTTATACTTTCTTCGCTTTTGTTTCTTCAATTCCATATTTCCCTTTTATTCAAAAGGGTCTACACTAGCTTTCCACTGTGAACGGCAAATTTCGCTTCCTGCGGCAATTTTTTATCTGCTAAGGTTGATTTTAGTGCTGACCCGTCCCTGGCACTCATCTTTCTTCAAATATCTACATTAATATTTAAATCCCTAGTAAACATACTTCCCAGATACACAGAGTTGTTCTAGCAACCCTATTCACAGCGATCCCATATTTAGTCATATTTTCATTTATTATTATGAAAAGAAAAACACTTTTTTTTGAAAGATTAGATATGAAACTAATTATAAAAATGATTATCATGCTGTTTTCTACACTGTTACTTGTTCAACTGTTACATCATAGGGTAATCAGTCTTACGCTTCAAGTGTTAGTCTAGGGACAATTGAAAATTGAAATGGAAAATGACTTTCAAAACCAACGTTTCATGTAAACCTTGACAGGAATCTAAAATGAGACCAAAATCATGGTAGGCTCAACTACTACACTACAAGGCGGACTAATTGCCACTTGTTTTTTTCAGGATTTTTATCTGAAATCACCCATCGATTCGAACAAACTCGCCCAGAATTCTGATTCTATTTCACACACAGAACTGTATTATTAATCTTTCGGCACATGGACAAACTGTAATAATATTAACGATCTAATGCTTTAAATATTTTAAAACCATAATTTATTGAATCTTGATATTGAACCTTTATTTTTTGATTGTGTAAGTAATAATATTAACGAGAGATTAAAGTTCATTTAATTAAATCAGAGTCACAACAAACAAAACTAAACAAATGTCTCGGACAACCTTTACAAAATATTATTACGAACAATCAACATAAATATTAACGAGTATAAATTAAAAAGGAAAAATTATTTAGTCAAATGTATGCTATAATCCGTAGGGGGTTTTAAATAAATTTTGAATGAAAAATAAATAAAAAGTGTGAAGGAAGCAAAAACAAAAGAAATTTGATAAATCACTATTGTAATTTTATATAGATTCGTATTGTGGTCCCGTGGCTAGTGTCGCGGACTCAGAGGTCCGAAGCTCAAACCCCACTCTCTCCCATATTCTAACAGTAGTTACGTTATTTACATTACGTTGAAAATGGTTCCCAAAATTAAAATATTTTAATTAATCGAAAATGAAAGCAAAGATTTACTTTAGTAATAAAAAACAGATGGAATTGTTTAAAACCATTTACCGGTTTAACGCTCTCGCGACATCACCAAATTGGTACAGATTAAAAAAAAGTTTGTCATCTAATTGTTTCACATCTAATTGTTTCACAAATCATTTTATTGATCCTTACGTAATGTTGTCAATTACACCAGTCTTAAATGTGTATTGTTGGCATTATTTGCAACCTTAGCATACTTCGACTTCCCATTCATTTTTCTAGGAGTTTTGACTGATTTTAAATTTTGTTCGAAATAAATATTTAAAAAATACAAAAAGTGAAATATAATAAATGGAAAACGATTAAATAGTTAACGAAACTTTTTTTTGTTTGTTTGCATTTGTTCAAATGATTATTTAATGATTGTAATAATATTAATGATGATCACGCGAAATGGCTAAACGATACAATTTTATCGCACTATATTTTCAAAAATTATCGAAACAATCACCCAGAACTTTATTTAGAAGCGTGAATCGGCAAAAATTACAAAAAAAACTCAAACAAAAGCTTCGATTGACCGGACAAAATATTGTGAAAAGAAATTACAGGGTAACTTTGGTGCCAGCACAAGTTTGTGCGGAGAGAACACCCCGTGTAATTTTGCAGAGATTGATCGAAAACCGAGAAAACATCGGTGTAATTTCTACCCCGGGAACGGGCCGTTAAAATATAAGCGGCGATTGCACAGCGGCCCCAAAAGGTACGCTGTGTAACGGGCTTCTTTTGTTTCTTCCAGCACAAAAGGCCTTTTGTGCGGTGGGGCAACAATGAGTTTATGAGGGGGAAATAATACCAGCGCCATGTTTATTGTACATATCTATTGGCTACTTATAATCGGGGCTAATTATATTCTAAGTTCGGCCTTTACGTCCAGAGTTAAAGGTGTAATTACATAGTAGCGCGCGGTGGGTGCTTTTGATTTTGACAAAAGGGGATGAAAATATGGATTAAAATAAAATAAATACAATTGAATTTATAAAATAAACCTTTCGTGTATGAGGCGTGATTATTTGTACGCGTAGGTACATAATTACTTTCCGTAAAGCCGGTTTTTAAAATCATAGGTTTATAACATTCATGCTATAAATGCGTAACTTAGGAAAAAATAAACATATCGTCGGGTATTTAAATTGCTTTAAAAGATAAAGTTCCTGTCCGGAAGTATAAAGAAAACAAATATGTGTGTTTAAATAGAATCAGAATCCTGGACGAGTGTCTTTGACTCGATGGCTGCTATCAGGTAAAAACACTAGAGATTGAAATCGAGTGCTAATAAGTCTACTTCATACTGTAGTAGTTAGCGCATCCGCCTTCCATGCTTGAGGTTTCTGGATCAATTCCTGGAACAGCCGACATGATATATAGAATTGAAAAGTGGTTTACACTACAATATTCCATTGTTATTAAAGCCTAATACTGATTATCTTTCATACCTCGATATAAGAGATGATCCATAAAAATTGTCATCATCCTGTGCACCACTAAATGTTGATAGGGAAATGATGTAAGGGAGAAAGTGTCAATTGTTTCAGAAGTAATTCGGTGAAAGATAAATTTGATGAAAGGGTATTTGTAGGAACATAGTTTTTCTGTCATTATCTCGCAGAAACTTTCCTAATACTTGGTAAAAAAGAAAACTGCACGTCAAACAGATTATGCCTAACGAAAATCGACAAAATTGATGTTTTGTTGTCCCGTTTTCTGCGCCTCAAAACTGAACCAATTCCCTACTTTTTATAATAATAATAGGTTTGGATAACATATATAGCGCCATTTTCGTAATATAATACCTAAAGAGCGCTTTAAAAATTGATAATATAAAGATATAAATAAAATTTTAACTTTTTAATTTAAGAAAAATAATGTTCTTTGTCACCACATGCTAAGAATTTATTCAAATGATTTAGAGAACAAGTGGGTTTTAAGTTTCTTCCGAAAAATCACTTCACTCACACAGTTAAGGACCTCTGCTGGGAGAGCATTCCATACCGTTTTTATAATAAGTATTGGCCCAAAATTATCTGAGTCGGTATTTTTTATTTTTTTATTTGAAATTAATTTATTAACCCTTACGGATTATAACATTCATTTAACAAAAATAATATATATTTTTTTATTAATACTCTATTGTTGATAATTATAATATTAACGACTTTTGTAAAGTTTGTTTGAGTTTTTTGTTTAGTTTTGTCTGGTTATTGTATAATTTCAGTCCCTGATTTATTAGTCTCGATTGTCCTTGATTGTCCTGATTTGGAAAGTTGTATGAGGTATTGTTCTGATATTCTTGTATTATGTCCATGTTTATTACAATTTTTTTCCAGTTTAACTTCATTGTCTACAATAATATCAATGGCTAACTAATGAATAAATTTTAAAGATTCTAGTCAAAAAAGTTAATTCACATTTAATTGTTTAGTTTTTTTTAAAGTTCTTTAGTTGGTGTTAGATAAGGGAGGTCATGTACAAGCTTCAGTATTTTATTTTGCTGGGATTTCCGTTTTTTTAAACTATTTATCATATTCATATTCTCTTCTTCCAAAAATGGCAGATAAAAAGAAAAGGCGGCCTCCGTGGTGCAGTGGTAAAGACGCTCGACTTACGCAAGGTCTCGAGTTCGATTCCCGGTGAGAACACAAACATTTTAAGTGTTGATTTGCAAGGTTGAGTGTTCTGTGCTTTAATTCATTACTGTGATTCGACCTCTTGGCGTGTTGTGGTGTATAATATATATTTTTTAAAAACTAAACGTTTTAGGATCCTTGCTCCTTTAAGAAGCAATTTAATAAAAAAGAACAAAAAATACAAGCACGTCACGGATGAATATCTATACTGTGAAAAAAAAACACTACTCTTGTGCCATAATGCATGGAGAAAATACGAGAAAACGTGTGTATAAAGAAAAGTCAGACCACGTTTCCTCCTAAAAAAGAGAGATTATTGCTATAAAAGATTGCTTTTTGTTTTTGTCGATACATAGACATAGACACATTTTTTAAAATGAATATATCGCTTAGACTCTAAAAAAGAGGTTTGTCAGAAAGTGAAAAAAAAGATAGTAAACGGAAAAAAATATTAAAAAAAACACCACAGCACCAAGACCAATTGAAGTGAAAACGTTTTTAGGATTTTTTCTTGCATCGGGCGGGAATCGAACTCGCGATGCTAATTTCACAGTTAGTCGTCCTATAAACTGCGCTACGGCGTGCCATTTGCGTTCTCTTGGGGTATTTTTTTTATATAAAGAAAATCACTGTATTTAAAACCCATTATTTTTAATGTTCCTACCAATATTTTTAATGCACAATGTATCCTACATTACAATTTGAAAAGTGACGAGGTGCTTTAAAATTATAGGGTTGTATAAACACCTAGATGTACAATGTTTACAATATTGAGTGACCACTTATAAAAAAGGCGATTGTTATATTTATATTTACCGTGTACAAAACGTTCATTTATAAATTTCACCAAAAAATTTATAATTTAATGTTTTTATAAACCGTTTTGTAAAAACATGTTTCTTTGTAAACTATTTTCAGATTGTGTTGATATATTTTACCCACAAAGTTGCCTACAGGATGTTATACTTGGAATGAAAAAATAATTTTATTTTGATACTCGCTTATTTGTCGATATCAAATGAATAAATTTAACAGATTTTTAAGTTATTTGAAATAAACTTGTATATTTAGCCTACATTTATTTTAAGCAAAAATAGCGCTTCAACGAAAAAAAAAAATTCACTGTCCATTTTAACTGGGTTTGATTCCTGCCAGAGAGGAATTAAAATATTGGTTTAAAAGTTTTTTTTTGAACTGCAACCTTTCATTGGTTCTGGACTTGCACCTAAAGCGTAAGGCTGATCGCATTACCTTCTTGTAACAGATAATTAAACAACTCTGTATTTGGTTTGCCAATGCAGTGCCCTGTGCCCCACAGGGTATGGAAAAAGGGAAAATATGATAAATAAATATAGCTTCATAATCCAAATCGTAATTGAATAAAAATAGGTTGATTGGAATCTCAATTCACGATAACTATATTTTCGTGTAAAAGCAGCCTCTATTTCGATACGAAAATATTAATTTATTTTTAAGCGTGTGATTGATTTAGTTAGGTAAGTTTTTTTGCATCCTGTATTAAAACAGGTACTTAGTAAAATAATTTTAATACATAACCGCATCCTTGCATGTAGACACAGCATATGGCTGACGATCATTAAATATGTATTCTTAAAATACATATTGTGAATAATTTAAATACTGTGCATATAATTTATATGAATTCATGCCTTTTTTTAAAACCAAAAAGTGACAAGGGCGAAAAAATACCCATTTAAAAGAAAAATCAAACGTACCATTTATTTAATGCATCAATTTTTATAACACTGTTCCAAACCTGATGTTAAAACCAGCATTAAAAAAGTCTCACCCTTATTCACATCCGATAGTTTTAGGGCTTTACATTATTACACTAAATGCAGCGAACCTCAATCTTCTGTTACGTGTTTATAATATAGAAAACATTCAACATAAACTTCTACGATATAGAAACTACAAACTAAACATTCCAACACAAAATGTGAATTATGACCATTTATTAACACAGCTTAACCTAACAACACTTTTTGAAAGAAGAACTATTAATGATCTCATTGTACTGTATAAAATTGTAAACTCTCTTTTTGACGCACCAAAAATACTTGAATTGATTAATTTTAGAGTACCTGCTGTCAACACTTGGAGTACTTTATTGTTTCATTGCTCCAGTACTTCTTCTAACCAACAAAACAATTCATTGATACCGAGACTGCATAGGTTAGTTAACACTTATGAAACGGCTGCAGACATTCTGTCCAATTCTTTATTATCTTATAAGTCCACAATATCAAGTTTATTTAAAGCTGCTCGTCAAACTATTATTGACAATTCAATTCCACAAATTAAAAAAATACTTACTTTACTTTATTTTTATTACCTTATACTTGTTTTTTATTTTTTACTATTATATCAAATTGCATTGTAGTATTGGCAAATACGCATTTCATATATACATTTTTTTATTTCTTACTTTTTTTGTGATAATATATGCTTGCTTGTTTATTAATTTAACTTAAAAATATCTTTCTTGCTTACCGTAACACTTTATTTATTGTTTGCTTCACAGAATTTATTTCATAAGTTTATATCTTTGCAGTTTTTGTTTATATGCTTACTGTTTTTTCCTGCATATCTTTGTTATTATTGTTTTTTTTTTTTTACTTAAAAACATTTTATTATATCCTTTTTAACTAATTTCACATATTTTTTCTGTATATTCTGCGTTTATTATTTAGTATGTTAGCATGTATTTCATTTTTATTTTTTGTAATGCCTTTTGGGCGTTAATAAACAAAATAAATAAATAAGTAGGTAAATTGATTGGTTTGACGCTTCAGGTACTAGTTCAGGGATAGTGCAATATTGCAGAGCTTAACCATATCTTTAACAAATATTTTACGTTAATTCTACCAGAAAGGAATCTTGGACCTTAAATATGAAGCTAAGACGAGGCTGGTTGCTAATTCCAAGCCAAATATCCGCAGTTACTGAGCAGATGATACCAAACGCTGAACTATCTACAATCTACAATAGTTATCCTGTGGAAATTTGTCATCAGATTCCATATTTTGTTGACCACAATGTTAAGACAGTGCTATATTCGTTTTTTTTTTAGTATTGTCTAGTCCATGACATAAACACTTGAGTATTTCATTCATAGAACGATATTTTGAAATTATGTGCCGAAAAATAAGTGTTGTCTCGGGAACATTGCCATTCAAAACGCAAGGTGTTGACCACCTCAGATAAAATACTACGTACATTAGGTTTACCACATGGCTGCTATTATATTTAAAAATAATTAATTAAATGAAAAACCCGCTAAGTCTCTATTCTAGAAGCTTGTCAGCAGGTGGGAAAGAAAGGATATGGAAGCAAGTTATAAATAATACAATAAAACACCCAGAATAATAGAGAAAAACATTTTGTTAGATTTGTTTCTTGCAAACTAGCGGGAATCTAACCCGCGACGCCAGTTTCACAGTTGGCCGTTAAACCGATGGCGCTTGCCGTATTATACATCACAAAAGGACAGGAGACCCAATTAAAAAAGTGTATTATATTACAGAACACTCAGGCTTGAGAAAATATCACATTTAACTTTTGTGATCTCGCCGAGAATCGAACCCGGAACCTTTCGTGTATGAGTCATGTGTCTTGACCACTACCGAGACCGCCTAGCTTTTACTAGTGTGTTGATTGATGTTAGTAAAAATATGCATATAATTTTCAAACTATACGAAATGAAGTATCAAAGAGATAATAATTTAAAGCAATTTCACTATTTTTTGGAATATCGTAATAGTTTTATATCATTTGTGCTTCTTCAGAACATATTTATAATTTTTAAGCCCCACCAGATTCCAATGTATTGATTTAAGCAAAGTAAAAACACAATGAACGGAATGTGCCAGCTTTTACATTTGTATATTCTTATTTTATAGAAAATACTATGTAATTTATTTTTTGATTTTTTAAAATTTGTATTTGTTATTTTACATTACTTGTTTTTTTTTTTAAGTAGGTATTGAATACTAAACAATTAAATATCTATAGTACATGCAATATGATAAAGTTTTATTTTTATGAAGCGGCGTAGTATCTGCCATTCTACTTTTTCATTGTCCATGAACTGCCACTTGAAGCGCAAGACTGATCACCTTGCCTTAAATGTAACAACAATAATCTATATACGCTGGAACGCAGTGCTCTATGCACCACTGATATAAATGTTTTATAACGATAATACTGATATTTAAGTATTTGAGTTATGGACTTTGAAAATCAAAACCAATTTTAAAATAAAACTAAATTTTAAACTAATTAAAATGGTCCACGAAAGAAGCTGAAAAAACATTTTTTAAGCTCATTTTATTTTGAATTATATAATAACAGTTTGTATTACACTTGTATATGGTCTATAATTTATTCCAGTCATCCATGTTTTTTAAAACTTTTCATTGCTTTCAGTAAAACAAATAAAAATAAATAAATGCTATTTAAGAAAACGATGATTTATGCTATTTTAATTTTGTGACAAATAGCGTAGATTTTTTAGAAAATTTTACTGTTTTTCAATATTCGATTTTTCACACCTTCAAGTCATTGGTTTATTATTTGCATTAAATGTGTTTTAACACGTGTTTTCGGGTCAAATTACAAAACGTACTCTGAAATGAATTCATGAGAAAACTGCACATTTAATAATATTGAACTTTTTAAAAATAAAATTACACATTTTCGGTTTTAACAGTCAATCTAAAAAAATGCAGTCAACAGCAGAATATTTGGATTTTTTTTTCAACAAAAAGTAAAAATTACGAAGTAAAAATTTTCACGTCAATAAGCTTAAAATTTATATTTTGAATATTTTTTTGGTTTCTCCAAATTTTTAAGAACATGATCTAGATTAAACCTCTCAGGGAGTTATTTAGATCAGCATATCACAACAGAGACGAATGACATTTTAGAGATGGGAATATGGAAGTCAAGCATTGATTTATTTGAGAATATTTTTATTTTTTTAAACTTAATCTACACAAAAATAGAAATAACAATATTTGTAAATGAATTGTCGGGAAAATAAGGATAGAATAAAGAAGAAAAAGGAGGTATTTCTTTATACACGATTTAAAGAGATGCTGTAGATACATTGTTTATTTATTTGACAATTGTAGTCTGCATTGCTTTACGGGCTATTTAATTCATTACGTAATGCAGTCTGTAAATATAAGTTACAAGTTAATGAATACAAAGCAGATAGCTGCTAAAATGCCAATTTGTTCAGAAAAATAAATCCATATTATTCGCAGAAGCTGTATTCAGCAAGCGAATTGCCCTATTAATGATGAATTCTGACTTGCATTTGTACGACTTTTGAGTGTGAAAAATAGTGCATGAGTAATCGCTCTATTATATTTATTGGCAACATACAAACTGATCTCTTTCAGTATGTTTGGATTATATATACTTCCAGAAATCAGCTGTGGAAATGTTTCTCAAGAAAAATTTGAAAACAAGATTCAAGAGGGTATCCCAGCTAGAAATAATAATGGGTACAATAATGGATAGCGATTATTTTCTTTAAGATATAAGTATCGCAAAAATCGCCTTTGAACCTTCACTATTTCAAGAATGTGGTTTGAATCAGAAGGGTACTAAATTTCTACAATCATACAATTTTTTTTGCAACATAGCAGGACAAGGGACCCAATTACAGTGATGAATTATAGCAACACTCAGGCCTGAGAAACATTAAATATGATTTTGATGTTCTCACCGGGCATTGAACCCAGAACCTTCCATGCGTGAGTCAAGCATTTTAACCACTACACAATGGAGGCCGCAATTTGGGGGTCTTATGACCTGTTATTGGTTAGTTTGAGTGGCCATTTTATCGTCATCATCATTCCCTTGCGGCACCTGTAGGTGCATAGAGCACTGCATTGGTACACCAATCGCAGCGTATCTTAATATTTTTTGTTACATAAAGGTAAAATGATCAGTCTCACGCTTCAGATGCCAGTCCAGGGACTTCTGGTGTGAAAATACCCTTTAAAATAAATATTTAATATTAACCATGTCGGGAATCGAACCCGAGACCTCTCGCATGGTAGGCTAACGCGCTGACCATTACACCACGGGGCCGACAAAACTTTACATACTGTAAAATATTCACCGTTTTGCCTATGTTTTCACATTCATATTTCTTAAATTCACCCATTAACAAATCAACAGATTTTTGTAAAGGTAAATAACTAATGATGAATGTTAAATAGTGTGTAAAGTTGGCACTCAAGCCAGCACGCCCGGCCGTGAGTTCTGTAAATGGCGAGAATCTCATATTTCCTTTGTTTATTGTTCTCCGTCTTTGTTGCAATAATTTTCGTACATAATATAATATTTACACAGATAACACCAATTCTAAAGATGGACGTTGTAATGCAACCAAAAACGTCAAAAAGGCGAACGACAAATGGCATAGTCATCCTGAAAAACTCTTTTAAAATTGAAAAATTGTTTTCAGGCGTTGCCTAGTATGTGAAATAATTCAGTCAGGTGAATCTCTTCACAACAATAAAGGTTTCAGCTCTTTAACTTCACTAAAATCAACAGATGGAAGAATTGAAGAAATATGGATGTTCAAACATAGGCAAAATGGTGAATGTTACACAGTGTGTAAAGTGGCCACTTAAACCAGCCAATGACAGGTCATAAGCCCTGTAAATGCCTTGACTTCCATATTCCTTTATTTAAGGTATTCTTCATCACTGTTGTAATTTGTTAATAATTAAATAACTCAGATGCTAGATTTCTCATACATATTTTGTAATTTAGCCCTTAACATGTGTAACCAAATAAACGAGCAAGGAACTTCGGGCGATAAGATTGAAGATAAGATGTAAATTTGGGCGCCGTTGCTAGTTGCAGGGGGAAGGGGCTGTAGCTATAATTATTATAGACTCCATCAAATTATACAGCTGAACCACGACGAATTGTAACGAATCGAATCAGGTAATAAATCAGAATAATAAATGGATTTTTCAATTATATTTCTAAAACTATACGAGAATCATAAACGAAAAACTTCAACTGCAAATTTAGGTGCTTTTTTGAGCTTACTAAACTAAAACACGAAATGTGAGAATTGAAATCAAGCATACAAGTTTTTTTAAAATGGATCCTTAATGCACTTTTTCATTGATTAATTTATTTTAATTTGATTTTGTTAACGAAAATAACAACAAACTTAACGTGAAATGCGTACAAAATATAAAAATAATAGCAACAAAAATTATAAGATCGTTTAACGATGTTCCATCATTTCAAGGACAAGTAAAATTCAATATTCCGACTCGTAGATTGAGAAACAATGAACTACTGTTCATCGATCAGCATAGAACAAACTATGGCCTTGATTCTCCAATGACCCGTCTTTGTCGTATTGTTAACTCAAGACAAGATCTGGACTTTTTTGGTTTAAGTTTACAACGATCTTGTCTCGATGTCCCTTATGTTTGTCAATGCTTCTTTTCTTTTTTTTAAATGTTTTAAACTATTCTTTTACTGTAATATTTAAACCCTATAAATTGTATTCATGGACAATGTTCATTAATAAATAAATAAATTTACACAGTGAATAATATAAATTATTTATTAATTAAAATACCAACCCAGGATGCCACTAATAGAAAAATAAAATTAAATATAAACATAACAATTAATACAATTGCCATATTAAGAAGTAAAATTAAATGAACATTAATACATTTCGCATGTTATCAATAAATAAAAAAAATTACAAAACTCAACAATGAACACATGTATAAGAATATATCGTGTGTATACAAGGAAAACCGGTTAACTACGTTTTTGGCATATTTGAGGTATGAATACCATTAACTTCAAATTTTCGTCCTTTTTCTACAGGTATAATAGGTTAAATGATAACAGCGCCATTAACTGAGTTTCAGACAATTGTAGAGTAAGTAAAAACATATAGCATTTCTTCTCAAATCTTTACAAAGAAAATCACTTAAATGATTTTAAGTGATTATTTTTCATAATATAAAGTTTATATTTGATTTGGATTCTTTTTATAAATGACATTTTTTCAAAACAATTATCAAATTCCTTACCATCAAACATTAAACCGGCTTTCTACACAACTAATAATATTGGAACATTGTTAAAAAATCACAAAGACAAAGTCCATAAATATAATAAATCTGGAGTATACCAATTAAATTTTAATGATTACGATTCAATCTACATTGGAAAAATTAAAAGAAACTTTAATATTAGAGTAAAAAAACACTTAAGATGCTTAAATATTAATAATTTTTCTGAATTCGCAAATCATCTGATAGAAAATAATCATAACTTCAATAAAGACACTGGATTAAAAGTACTTCATGTTGAAAATAAAATATTAAAACTAGACAACTTAGAAATCTTAGAAATTAAAAAAGCGATTTATAATAAGAAAACAATCATTAATAAACAAATAAACAATGTATTTTTTAGTCCTCTCCTGGCTAACTTCGAAAATAACGATATCAAATTACCACCCGTGTAAGAAAAAACCACTTAATTTATTGGGTCCACGTGTAGTATTTAGTGAACATGATAGAAATAAAATAAAAAGGAATCAATTCATTAGTCACGTAAACCTTGACAAAGAAGCTTGTTTGCTTTGAAACCAGTCGGTGAAAAATAAAAATTAGTGGTTAAAAAGAAAGTTGTTTTATTTATATATTTTATTTGTTAATTTTTAATTGAAGTTTTAATAATGAATATACAAGAAAAAACGGTTAAGTGTCTTTGTCTGGTTTTCGTTACTAAAACAATATCAGACCCAAAGTTTTTTTTTACAAATAAAAACAACTATTATGTTAGTTTAGCTAGTTTTCATTGAAGTAAAAATATCTGCCTTAATAAAACCTTACTACAGCGAAAAACTGTGTTAAAAAATACTTGTTAAAGTTATGCAAAACAGGAGTCATTCCCGAAGAATTCCGTTATTGGTAAAAGAGTATTTCCACTTCCGCTAATGTGATGTTTTATCTAAAGATGTAGACAGTGTTGCATTTGATACAACTCAAATGAAGTTAGACAATGTCGCCGGCTAACTCAACCAGCACAAATTTTTTTTCAAGGAAAATCAGCTAAATACGGATTTTATTTTTCTTATCTTACTTAATTATTTTTTTTTTCAAAATTCTGTTGCTTTTTATTTCATATAAATTCTGTAACGTATAAAAATATGTTTCATGAATAATAAACACAAAGTATCAATAAAAAAAAAACTTGATTTTTAATGAACAACCAAACATTTTACGCAAAACTGGCTTTTTGCAGTTAGCCGGTTTTACTTGTATACCCACGATATGTATTTATTTTTTATTATTTGTACAAAGAATTCCTAAGGTTTTTTTCTTTTTTTATTTGTTAAAAGAATATTATTTTTTTTATTTTTATATTGTGTATAATCTGCGCAATGATTTTTTAAAGTTTTGTATTTCTAACATAACTCCACGAGTAACTACGGAGGTTTTTTCTCTCACAGTTTTTCAAATTGGTTCGTTTACTGTAACCAAACCGGATATCCTGCAAAGCTCTCATATCATTGGATGATTCGTATGAACCAGTGACGTCATTCAAAGTAGTGCGTTTTTATTAATATATTTTATTTTATTTTTATCGTACATTTCCAAGAAATTTTGGTGTACAATTCAATGGTCTAATTTTAACAGCGTGCAAGAAAACATTTTTGTATCCAATTTCCCACATTAGCAAATGCGCTGGTATGAGGGTAAATAATATATTACGATACTATTTAAAGTCGTTAAAATAACATCACATATCACTCGTCACATGGGCTGTAAAAACAATTTTGTAAGGTGTTTTTTTAAGTATGTATATGTTCTGTAAATCTTTTAAATCATTAGAAAGGTAGAACTTTATCGCCGTATACACAGAACTGTTTAATTTTTTTATGGCCCTAGGTTGTTGGTATGTTAAAATATTTAACGCTTTTGTTTTATTTCATACTTGTCTTTATTTTATTATTTTTTATCTTAAATATCATCTTTACCCTTACAATGTAAATTAATTAATATAAAAAATGGAGCATTTTCGTTATTTTATATAACTTGTTGTTCTGGTATATTTATTATAATTCAATGTTACTTTAAGTGCCTTTTTCATTGTTGTTATAACTAATTCTTGCATTTGTTTGCTACACTGCGACCATATTATTAATCCATATACAAAGTAAGGAAGTATGAAAGCATTTTATATCATTGATTTTGTTCTTTTATCACAGAATTATGTTTTTCTCACTACCCCAATAATTGGATTCAATTAATTAACCATAAAATGCTAATTTGTCATTTACTTCCAAATCCAAGTACTTTACATTTTCTGTTTGTTTAATTTTCTTGTCTTTAATTATAAGGTTAAGTTAAGTTTCATGTAGAGCGAACGAACGGTAAAAGAACGGCTGAAATGATTTACGATGGGAATATTGATGGATGCAGAAAACGAAAAAGACCGAGAAAGACTTGTCGTCGTGACTACAAACACTTGAGGATGTAAAAGTCAAAAGTGGGAATAATCAGTGCGCGTGCAGAGTGTTATGGCGTTCTATCATCTCTGCCTCCGGGAAAGGGCGTGATGCTCTGTTGGTTTATATTATACACACGGAACTGTATTTTTCACCCGCACGGGAAAAGGTATTTACACTGTACCAAAATATTGAATCGCATAATGATTAAGGGTTATTAAGTAGGAACGGAATATTTGTGTGAGATTAGGAGCATAATTTTCAATCTGAAATTGTATCACTCGGAATTGGAATAACCGTTTGCTGACCCTGGTCGTTAGATGCCGCTACATTTCTACGATTCCCATTTGTTCTGGCCAATGCCGATGCCAATCACGACCGGCCATATAACACCGCGGTAATCAAACAAACTCCAACAATGGATAATGTGACTTTAAATGTTCCCAAAAAACGGTTCGTGCCCAAAAACTCCCTCATTTGAATAGGTAATTGGGCGTTGTTTCGGCTCTCGAGAGCCATCGCTGGAATTATCACTTGTAGTGTGGGATATCTTGGGATCTCGGGTAATGATACATTATTTAGAGGCAAATTGGAAGTCTACTTAGTACAATAATCGTGAATATTATCAGGTCGTGTCCGGAGTCCGGAGGTACCCTCAGTACCAGCCTAGTATTTATAACGCCTCAGGACATGTAATCGTGTGCATTATAATATAATCGTTTCAGCCAAGAAAACAAATATAAAGCGATTACCGTATATTTTTTAATATGTTAAATAACAATTATTTTTCAAATTCAGTAAAATATTTACATGTTGTGTATATTATAATAATTATCGTTCGTTGTTCGGTAATTACATGGGCTACAACAAATCAGATAGTCAAGGTAAAACACACAACTTAATTTTAACTTTATCGAACAGGATACGTTAGATTTAAATAATTACATGTTAAGTCGTTTGAGACATTCAAAAATATAAATAATTTTACTATTTGAAATCGAAGTCTTTACGTTTAATATTAAATAAGTATAAAAGCAACTTTGTTTTTAACCACTAATTTTACCAGAAAATTAGTGGTTAAAAACAAAGTTGTTTTATTTATTTTATTATAATGAATAAACACAAAGTAAGTGCTTCAAATATAAACTTAATATAAAGTATAAAAGCATTGGGTGTTAACATAAATTGTTCCGGTTTTTTCAAAATGAAGAAAACATAAAGCCACAGCAAAAAAAAAAAAAATACAAAAAATTAGCCAATAATGAATTCTCCTTCATAATTCTACAAAAAGATAGTAAATTATTCATACTATGTTCACCGTACGCTGCACAAAAACCGCAAGCAGCATTGGTAGCTTTATTCTCTTGATATGGGCTATCTCTATGTTGAAAAATATACCAGTAACTTTAGATATCGACATTTTTCACGTCTCCGAGAGAGTTTTTCGTTACATTCTCTTAATTTTTTAACATATTATTCTCTGAAAATATGTATACTTATGTGTTATTTTGATAAATGCTTAATTTTACCTTATTTTTTTAATTATTTCTAAATGTATGAATCAAGAAATTCCATTTTGTAATGTACATATACATTTGGAATAAATAAAATTGAAAATTGAAATTGAAATTAATTGAACGCGACCAGAAGGAGGTGTTAAAAATGCTTACTTTCATCAACTTTACATTTCATTTAGCAGGCGTGAAATCGAATAAAATAAAACATAAATAAAAACACAAGAGCAAACACAATATCTCGTAGAGCAGAAAATATTTTTTCAAATGACGTATATCCTTAACTTTCACTTGTGGTGCTGATTCTCAAATTTGAAAAAAAACGCACACGATTTATGTTAACACTTAATACTAGCAATTTCTAGTTGGAAAAAAATACAAAAACTGTGGAATTCAATTATAAAAATATTCCATAATAAATACCGTAATTAGTTCATTTTACTATATTTATAATTTTTCTCAGTGGTTGAGTTTAATTGTAACTGACATTTTCATATTGGTATTGCAGTGTAGAAACACCATTTTAAATTTTATATTATGTTAACCTCCCTAGGAATCGAACCAAGGACTATATTAAGAATGGTAGGCAAGCGCACCTACCACTTCACCATAAAGCGGACGTATCTTCACTCGATTGTATTATTCAGTATTTTTACCTGAAGGCCGCCATCGAGTCAAAAACAATAATCAAAGGTTCTGGTTCTTTATCACACAAAAGAACAAAAAAGTTTTTTCCACGTGGACACAGATCAAATGAAGAAATACATTTACTGTATTTTATTATGATTTTTTTTCACTACAAGACGCCAGAAGGCACAATAATAGAAGTGAATTGAAAAAATCACATTTAAATTTGTTGCAACAGAGAGGGAAAATATTTTTGAGAGGGGATTATGAGAATCTAGGCATTTACAGGGCTTATGACCTGTCATTGGCTAGATTAAGTGGCTACTTTACACACAGTATACATTCACCGTTCTGCATGTCATGTTTTAACATCCATATTTTCTTAACTCTTCCGTCTGTTGACTTTTGTAAAGTAAAAAAGCTGAAACCTTTATCATGTGGGTAAGATTAATCTGGCTGAACCAATTCACCTACTAGGCAACGCCTGAAAACAATTTTCCAATTTTTGTACTTCCTCTTTTACCTGATAGTTAATTCGACGGTGTTTTAAGTATGTCCAAATGATTGCAGACTGGCTGGCACAAAACCTAGACTTCCATATTGACTATTCAAAAATGTTTTCCCTCTCTGTTGCAACAAATTTAAATATGAACAACTCCATTGGGAAGAAATCTAGCTAGTATGCAATCATTTGGACATACTGAAAACATTGTTGAGAAAAATCACATTTATTTTTTGTGTGATCACCGGAAATCGAACCCGAAACCTTCCGCGTGAGAGTCACGCTTATTAGCCATAACATCACGGAGGCCGCTATTTGAACATTTGTAATTATAACCCATATATAAACTGCTAAGTTTTGTTTTTAAAAAGCTTTGTATCAGAAAACTGAAAGTTCGGTCACCTGGTACAGCGTGTGCTTCGGAAAGCATCAGACAGCTACCATGTGTCTACCATAAAATAAATCCATAAAATTTGTTAATTGAACATTATTAAATTTAACGTCTTGCACGCAATCGTTCTGGTTGGATCTTGGAACCATTGCTTGTATAAGCCCAATTTAAATACCACATCAAAAATAATATAAGTTGTAACATAACTCAACCCAAAATTTTATATAAACAGGAAGTGGAAATATATTTTTCATATTAATTTTTTAAACGCCTTTCCGCATATAAAATTTACGTGCTGAAAAAAAATTGTATTTTTCGTAATTTTTTTTACAAATTTTAAAAGCAGAAAATCTATTCTTATTCTCAGCGGTGGGGGTCAGTGCTATGCAAGCTCCTGACGTCACTGCGACCTGTGAAGATCTATTTTGACGGGTCTCCGTGAATAGTTCTCGCCCTTCAAGCCCAGGTATTTAAAGAACCTGGATACTCTGTGGAAGCGCGAGTTTAAATTTTGCTAAATCTCTCCCTCAAAACCCAAGCAAGTAAAGTATCGGGTTATTGGGTAAGAGGCGAGCTCTTTCATATCCTCGGGTTTAACCAGTGGTCCCCCGAGGACGAGGCTCCAGAAAGTCTCAGATATGTTTTTTTGCGGTAGTAATAAAAGTGCATAAAAATATTAAATCGGATAAAAAACATGGATTTCATCTGAATTTGAATTTTTAAATATAAAAACGTTTGACAATTAAAAAAAATCTCTGTATTTTCCTTAACAATTGATCTTGTAATTTTAAAATAATCAATACACTTATGTCAGCGTTTTTTTCAATTCTCGAAACATTTTTTGAACGTCCTTTCTTGCATGTCCATTGTTCCGTCAACGATTCGGTCTTTATCTCCTTCTTGGTTGCTAAACGTCGTCTTTTTGTAGTTCTCCTATTTGGAAACTACAAAAATTGCAGAGGGCCAAGTCCGGTGAATACAGTGGCTGGCGCAGTAATGCGGTCTGGTTTTTGGTCAAAAAGTCACTGACGCGTGGCGTGAGCGGGTGTTTGTCATTTTTGATCTTAAATAATCTTGAATATCCACCAATCACACCAATATGCGTGTGAGTGTGTCCATCGAAAACCAACGAAGCATCAAAAATGGCTAAAAATGGGCGGATTTGTTATAAACATGTAGGTAAGTATACGAATCTTCTTTCGAAATTCAAATATTTTGCGTATTTTTTTGTTAAACTTCGTAAGTACCATGTTTTAAGAAAATACCCTTCATTTTAAAAGAAATTCTACGGATTTGCTTCGATTCTTTTTTTCAATAAATTTCCAAATGATATTTTATTCACTTTTATCTCTTATACGAGGGTCTTGTTTTATTAGAGAAACAAAAAAATTAACTGATTATGTGTAAATCTGCATTATGTTACTTGTTTATAGAGAAAAACAGAATTTATAGAGAAAAAAAAGGATGCAATAAATGACAACATTTGCAAATCCACACTCAGTGTTGCATAAGCCACTGAGTTGGTAAACTAAACGCATAGTATTTGGATTTTTGTTGCATAGCAAATAAAGTTGTCAGTTAGTATTTAAATCAACTATATCTGTCCACCCTGCCATAAATCGAACCTGTGGTCTTAAGCATAGCAAGTGAAGGCGCAAATCACTGCGCTACAAGGCAGACTTATCTTCACTCGTAATCATTGTTCAGGGTCCTGGTTTAATTTAACACTTTATAAAATAAAAAAAGTATTTGCGTTTTACCCAAACATTTCAATTTTAGGGGAAATTTTCATCTGATGCTCGTATTTTTTTTCCTGTTATTTTCTCATTAATAGTAAAATAAAATATATTGTTTACGGTTTTGCGATATGACGAGACAAACATTTCACAAAGAATCTTCTAAAGTGCACGGTATTTTACATAACTTTAATTCGTTCTTATAATGTTTTCGTTGCGGATAATTTATTAATGAATTAATAGAAACACGTTGATTTTCTTCGGAGCCGTCGTATTTTTAATCTGGCGTCGTGCGTAGCGACGTCTGTTTGAAATATTCGTAAGCGCCGAATTTTTTATAGCTGTTAGTAATTAAAAACAAAAATAAACGAATCGGATCGTAAAAAGTATGCTCTACGTAAATTGAATGTAGAATTTGGCTTGTCCAATACGTGATATCTCCATCTAGACTCAAACACGTAACCGAATTTAGTTTGGATAGTTTAAAAACAGTAATATATAGAGAAATCAAAGCAGTATAATATAAAGAACTGGATGGTAAACATTTTTTAAAGATAGTAATTATTATCTTTCCGTTTCCATATTTAATTGTGCATAGAGCAATGTATTGGTATACCAGTCGCGGCATTTATTTATATTTTTTATAACATGAAGCTTAGATGATTACTCTTACTCTTCAGGAGTCAGTCCAGGGACTATGAAATCGAGGCTATACCGACATACTGACAGAATTCATAAAGTCAACGGTCTTAACTTGTTTCAAATATTTTTTAATATAGGTGCAAAATGTTGATTTAAAATTTTGCTTTCAAAGCTTTGATGAAAATTTAAATAAATGAAATTGTCGAAGATATAATGCGTCAAAAATAAAAAAGATTTAAAATGCGATTATCTCGGAACATGTTTTAATGAATTAATGCATTCTGTCAATAAAGCGTCGAAATATTCTTTTGTTAAAACACCTTCTTCATAGATCGTCAAAACAAAGATGGTTTAAGATAGTTGAGTTTCAAACTTAGACGGAAAAATATTACTATAAATAGTAAAAATATAGTATAAGATAATAGTAATTTATGGTAAAGTATAGGAATAATTAATAAAACAACGAGATTTACTATTGATTGAATCGGCTTAAATTTTGTGGAATTACATGATTAAATACATAATTTAGAAATCACTTTGCTTTAAGACCACTCGAGTTTATTTCAATGCACTACTAGTTTCGGAATTCAAAGTTCCTTCAATTTATTATAACACCTGTAGATGAAAGGAACTGTGCCTTTCAAAACTAGAAGTGCACTGAAATAAACTCAAGTGGTCTGAAAACAAAGTGTTTTATTAATTATATATTTTACTACCAAATATTTTAAACATAAATAAATCGTTAAAACATCGTACTTGATAGTCAAAATTGAAAACTAAATCTTTAAAATATAGGAATAGATAGACAAAATACAGAAAAAGATAATAAAAGTACAGTAACATGCAGTAAAAACATAGTACTAGATAGCAACTATTTTTTTTTTACAACGGAACACCTGAATTACATGAATTTAATATAAATATTTAAATTTACGTCTCCTTTTGCGTAAAAGCAAAATATATTTTTTTGTGTGCGTTTCAAAAATAACAGTTTAGGAACAACTGGGCTGCTGAAACAGTTTCATAAAAATAAATTATTAAAATATTTTTAATTCACAAATTAAATCATTGCAACCTACTTTTAATTTCTTTGTTTTGCACGAGGAGTTATGGTCATTATAAGCAAACAGCCACCCTGAAGCGGGAGTCAGGATATTGAAGTTTATGAATTTATACTATTCTTTTTAAAATAAATAAAAAACATTTTCGTTTTTAACTACTTATTTTTATATTTTCTACCGACCGGTTTCAAAGCTACACAAGCTTCTTAATCAAGGTATACTTAACCTTGATAAAGAATCTGGCGTAGCGTTAAAACTGGTTGGTAGAAAAAAAAAAGTGTTTGAAAACAAAGTTGTTTTATGTTTTTGTTTTAATATGAGAATAACTAAAAAGTTAGTGCTTCAAATATAAATGATGCATAGTAAATAAAATGAAAAAGTTATATTCTGGCTGATTTCTCGTTACAGTATCAGTTTACTTTATTTTTGTGAAACTGTTTCAATTTATCGAACCATCTTTAGTCAGAACTACAAGACGCGAACATGACTTGCGAGGAAACGCCTGGAGTATCTTTGTGTTCACCATATGCTCCAACTAGGGGGCAGACATGGAATGATGACGATGTTATTTAAATAACACTTGTAAGTCTTCACTTCAAATAAAAATTATAAAGAAAAATGCGCTGTTTCAAATTTCACAGTAAATATTCTGTCTAATGCTGACTTTATTTACACAACGCCATCTGTCAGAGATTTCATGTTCCAATTTTAAAATTAAACAAGGTTCTAATTGGATTCTATTTTCAAACAAGTATCTGCGTACACAAATAAACACTTTGGAATCCACTTACTCTCTCCCCCTCTCCTCTCATTATGTATAATATATTATTTTATTATTTACTGATTCAAATTCTAATTTAGACAACTTCTTCTGTACAATACCGCCAACGTATGTATTTGCAGAAAAATAAAAATAGAAATGGCAACATAATTTTGCTATTAAAAACACAGGCAGTCAAGACACAATCAGAAAAGACAGTATTTTAACATGCACTTTAGATGCTATTCCTAAACTATGAAATCATCATTATTCTCATTCCGTACCTAATGATGCATGGGACATTGGCACACCAATCGCAACGTATGTTTATAATTTTTTTTGTAACATGAAAGTAAAATCACTGAAATGTTTATCCCAACGCTGGCTGATGCAGCAAACTTCCGTCACCATCACCAAAATACTTTCGAAACGACCCAAATTGTTACCGGACACGGAGCTATGAGAAGTTATCTATATAGGTTTAAATTAAGGAATGATGACTATTGTCCATGCGATGATATTTCTTCACAGAGTATCGAACGTCTGTTATTTCAGTGCCCATTTTTCAGTTTGCAACGCCATTATCTTGAAGCAGAATGCAGGAAAGATGGAATGATGTTAACAGATATCCACACTGTAGTTAAAAGCAGTTATCACGCGCCATTGTTCTTGAACTTTGCAACAATGGTGATTGGACTCATAAAGGTAATAAACCAAAATCAGTGATCGAACATCCCATTTCCAAGATAAACAAAAACGATTTTTTCCGAGTACCTAAGCCTTGTACATGACACGTAAGGCTACTAAATACATGGGTCCAAATATATATATATAAAAAAACATTAAGGTTAGATGATCAGTCTTATGCTTAAGATTCCAGTTCAGAGGCCATGAAATATTGTAGTGTAAAAATTATTTCTCAAATAAATACTTCGTGTCAACCATGCCGGGAATTGAACCCGAGATCTCTTGCATAATAAACCCGCTGACTACTACACAACACGAGTCCGACAGTTAAACGGACAACTATAAAATATCGCGATATAAAACTTTCATTAAATTATTAATTATTTTGCAAACGATTTTTTTTCTTTAAATTAAAAAAAACCTATGCAAATCTATAAGATATAATTATTTAAGTATATTTAGTGACATTACCACGGATCAGGAGGTCGGAGGTTCGAACCCTGCTCTACCACAACTCGTTTCCGATTTTCTAACACGGTGATTTATACAAGTAAAAGAAAATCCCAAAAGTGGTGTAGTGGTCAGCGCGTTTGCCTACCATGTAAGCGGTCTTGGGTTCGATTCTCGATATGGTTGATAATAATATGAAATATTTATTTAAAAGGTGTTTTTACACTAGAATATGTCAGAGTCCCTGGACTAGACATCTTACATCTTTGTAACTAAAATTATTAAGATACACTGCGATTGGTGTACCAATGCAGTGCCCTTTGCACCATTAGGTGCAGAAAAGAAATGATGATGATGATGAAAAGAAAAAGGCGCCAAAAGTTGACCCAGCATCCTTAATCTCTTTTGGCAACTCCTTAAACATCTTAAATCCTTACCGATACAGATTGTTTTGAGTAACTGGATTCTTGTTTTGGGGAGTCTAAAACCTTCACCTCCCCCCGTAGAAAAGCGATGAATTTTGTTATTACGCTGAACATCACAAAACATATGTTCGGGTAATATTTTTTTTTTTAAATTTAAATATTACACATATATTAACACTAAAGTATTTAAAATGACTCTTTGTTTTACCGAAAGTATGTTTGGTACTGTCAACATACTTTAAATGTTTCTTAATCGGCCACATCTTAATATTGTCCCCATTCTGAGCTTTCTGCACGACAATATACTGATTTTGAGTGTTCAGAAAGAGAACACTAAAACGTAATTGAAATGCGGCAAAAAAATCGCATAAACAATTAAATAACTTGTATTTAAACTGATATTTTTTCTTCTTATATTTTAAAACCTTAGCTTTTTAGAAATTTTGTTGTTAATATACTCAAAATATAATGCAAATTTTAGCTTGTTATCTATTATTGCCCAGAAATATATTTTTTTTACTCCCTCTATATTTTTCCTGTGAAAATTTAGTTTATTGCATTCTTTAATTCTTTTATTGCTTACTATCATGTATTTACTTTTTGAAACATTTCATTTTAATTTATTTATATCCAACCAATAAAATATTTTATCTAAATCTATTAGCATCTCGTTGCAAGCATCATCAACATAGTTTTCAGCCACATAGAGTAGTGTCATTCCATACATACATAGAGTAGAGCCTTGTACCTATTCAAAAATATTTTCATTACAAATAAATTTAAAAAAAGATTTTTGCAAGTGTTCTTAAAAGTTCTACAAAAACGTACAAAGGTGTGTATTTTTTATATCTTTACTTTTAGTATGTGTAAGTCAAAACCCGTTTGTGTTACATACAATATAACGCTTAATCGAATTTAACATTATTTATATAATACTGTGTATAAAATTAATATATTTTGTATTTAAACTAGTGATAATATTTCAGAAGGCAGATGTAGTGAAGTCGTGTAGTTCAACACTTACCAACTCTTTGGACTGAGGCCCGAAGCCACGCGTGGGCGTAACATTTATCAAATCTGCTTAACCCTAAAACGACTGCTCACCACATTACAGTACCCGGCAGTAAATAAAATACATCGAAGTTAAGAATGAGACTGCTGACTTTGTAGAGCGTCGCCTCTGTCGCAGGAGTTCAGTATCTGTATGCATGTATGAATGACAAAGACGACGCTCTACAAAGCCGCAGTTTGCCTTTTAAGCCAGCAGTCTCTTTTTTAAGCCCGATTTTATTTATTTAATGCCGGTTACTGTAAAAGGTTTTGATTCTAAGGATGACGACAATACTATATTGTTAACAGTCTGCAGCTTAGACAGTAAAATCATAACTAAAAACTGTCAATAGGAAGTATCTCTTTTCAATTTGACCATGTTTTTTATATATGTACTATACTATCATCATAAGCAAAAATATAGTTTTTTTTACAAAAACCACATTATAAGTAAGAAGGTTGTGTTCACCGAAAAAAAATTAACCATTAGCAATGAGCAGTAAAAAAGGTGTATTTTTGTACGAAAAACAGCACAATTTTTTACAAGTTTTTTGAGCAACAACACAATATTTAGAAATCCTTTGCTTTAGGAACAATTGACATACTTTTTTTTTTAATTTGCACAACAGTTTTAAATATTAATAAGTGTCATATCTAAAAATACGACTTTATTACTGCCTTTTTCCTTTAAAGACAGTATAATCCACCGTTTCCACTTATTGGACACTTGGTTTTTGGGGTGGTGGATTATTGAAAAAATACTGTACTCTCCATTCATAGCAAATAAATGAGTTGCTAGATATTATAACAGAGAATTAAAATTAAAATAGAAGCACTTACAAGGCTTCTGACCGGCCTCTATCAGGTTTAAGTAGTCAGTTGTTCATAATGTGTAATATTCAAGATTCAGCCTATATTTAAACATCAATAGTTTGTCAATTTATTGATTTGTTTATATTTTTTTTTAAATTAAACTTTAATTTATGTCAAATTCTTATTTTCGATAATTATGATAAAAAAATAATAAATTCCAAAGAAAACCAAAATTGAGGAAAATGCAAACAATGTCTAAAAGAAATTTGTACTATATTATGTCTATTAAATTTTGTTTTAATATTTATTAAACGTTTTATGATTGACCGTATGACTATCTCCCCAAGTGTTTGTAATTCTGTATCGCCGCGCTATCGGTGATGTTTGAATGATCACAATTGTTATTTTTTACTTGCACCGCGCAATCGCTTATTAGTTATTTATTTTATTTTAATTTTATTTAATTATTTTTGCACCACAACAGGCCAGGAGGCCCAATTACAGACGCAAATTTTATCACAGAATACCCAGGCTTGAAAAAATCACATTTAATTTTATATGTTCTCTCCGGGAATCGAACCCGGAACCTTCTGTGCGTGAGTCAAGCGTCTTTACCACTACGCCACGGAAGTCGCTTTTTAGCTTTACAAATCCATCGTGTTGTCAATCAAATGACATGACCCCAGTTGAAAACGTCATTCTACAATATTAAGAAAAATGTGGAGAACTCCAGTAAAAGGTGAGTGTATGTTGTCATTTTGAGTTGGAGTACAAAGCATTGTTAATAACGCAATTTGCAACCAAAACATATACATTAGCAACCTTTTGATCAGCACCTATCGTTTTTTTGACAAGCAGCGCGATCAGAATATGTGGAAGGCTAAGCATTTACAGATCTTGTGACCTGTAATTGGTAAGTTGTAGTGATCAATTTACACGTTACTTCTTCTTCTTCTTTTCCTTTTGCCTTCTCTAGGACTGCATTTTGTTATTGCTCGGAGCTTGATCCTAGGATGTGCATGTCCAACTGTTTCGTCATCTTTTCGTGGTTGTCTGGGGGGGTCTGTTGCCAGCTGGTATTGCATTAGCATGTAGAAAAAAATGGACAGCTATAGAACTGCTAAAAAGATTTACGATGCAAATGTTGATGCATGCAGAAAATAAGGAAGACAGAGAAAGACATATAATGGCAAATTTCAAGAAATATTGAATGATAGACATGTTGAAAATAGGAATAATCGGCTCGCGTGCAGAAGAAGATGTATGAATATATAGAAAGTGGGGTATTTATGCAAAGACAAAGCTTTATGGGGTTATATTTTCTCTGCCTACACGTAAAAGGAGATGGCGAGATGTTTTGTTTGATTTGTTTGTTTGTTAACTAAAAACGTCTTAAAATTTGATGTAAATAGGCCGACATCTCAAAAGAGACGAAATAATTATCGTTGATAGATAAAGGATTTTTTTAGAAAGTATTTGTCTACAAAGATTGAAACATACTTTAAATATCTATGTATCTTTAAGTGGTAAATGTGTAACAAAGCTGGTAATCATATATCATTATATTATTAATTTATTTATATGTTTGGCATATTTTTAATCGTGCATTTTAGGGTTAATTGCACGAATACGTGGGACGTCTGTAAGTACAGACGTTTGTGGATATTTTAAGTTCCAATACTCCATTATGCAGATTCATTTAAAATTGCATATCTTTATTACACACAATAAAATATTTAAAAAAAGCTTAGTGCATGAAAAGCATTTTTTTTATTTGCGAAGTAAAACACCGTGACTTTTGGGTTATCGAAAAAAGAACTGAACATTAATTTTATTCGATACTCTCACTATGATTCTATATAGATGTATCCAATCAATTGTGCGATTATATACAATAAACTAATTATTTTACATTTTGTTGCATAAGTTTCATTAGAAATATATGAAAGATGTTTTTTTTCATCTACTCTAATACTAGAATGCAGATCTGATATGTTATGACAGACTTTACGTAAACAAAACAATTTCGTAGAAATTGTTTGAAAGCTTAATTGTAATAAAATTGCTAAATTAATTTTTAATTTTATACAATAGACATTGTTTTTGTTTTTTTTATTATTTTTTTATTTTTATTTACTTACAATTTTAAAAAACCCGTTAGGGTAACATTAGACATGTAATATTATCTAGTCATTTTATGTCTCGTCTAGTCTAGTTAGTTCAGTCATCATGTGCTTTTTCAGATTGATTTTAAATTTGTCTCCAGTAAAAGTTTTCAAGTAGTAAGGTAAGTCGTTGTAGTGTTTAAGTCCATTATGTAGTATTTTTGACTGTCATGTGTTTGTCTTTGCTTTTTCAATATGATAGTGTTGTTGTTGTCTGGTGGTATATTTGTGTATGTCAGCATTTTTGACTAATATTATTTCGTCGTCTTGTATGTTTCCCAGTGTTATTTTGTGCACAATTTTTAAGGTCTCAATTTTAGTCAAGTAATTTATGTCAAACTACTGTGTGTTTTTTTGTACAGTTCAGTCGTAGAGGTCAGGTAGGGTAGGTTGTATGTTAGTTTAAGAATTTTATTTTGTTGTCTTTGTATTCTTGTTATGTCTGTCTTGTTACCAGTTCCCCAGAAGGCGATCATGTAACTCAATTTACTTTTGACATAGGCTTCGTACATCATAATTTTTTCCTTTTTCGGTATAAAATCTTCAATTTTGTAGAAGAGGCTATGTAGTGATGCCATTACTTTAGTGAGTCCGTTTATGTTTTTTTAATATTTTTTTATTTTATCTCCATTATTTATCTCCATCATTTCTCTTTCGGAACCTTTTGGTGTATAGAGCACTGTATTAGTACTTCAGGTATGGTGATAAGTCTTTTGTTTCAGATAATAGTTCAGAAACAAAGAAATATTGCAATGTAGAACCACTTTTGAAATCAATATTCTCATCCGAAACCAAAACTAAGACCTCAAGCATGGTATGCGAACACGCCAACTAAAACATTACGACTTACCTACACTCGATTTTATCATTCAAGATTTTTACCTGAGATTAGCAGTCGAGTAGAAAGAAGTCATCGGGGTTTTTGGTACTATTTTATACATCGAATTCATATATTTTTTTATCAGCAACGACAAACTTTGAAATGCAGAGAGAGTTCGTGATATATATATTTTTATTATTATTTATTCTTTTATTATTATTAATAAAACATATTACACAAAAAGTACATATTATACTCCCAGGAATTATTAAAGAAACTTATTTGGGACCGTAAATAAGAAAAAAAAAAATTTTGACAATACATAATATCATACAAATTAATACATCCGAAATAGTGTATAAGAAACATAAAACACCATCTTATATAAATTACATTAATAATTATCTCTATCAAAAAGATTTAAGAAATATTTTTTAATTGCGACGCTTCTGGATTTTTTGTTCAATTTTTCGTGTCTTAGCTCATAAGGCAGTTTATTATATTCGGAATGGCCAATATTTTCCAAGGACCTACTGCCAAACTTTGTTGAGCGAAACATAGACACAAGAAGATTACCTAAATAACGCGTATTGTAATTTAGAATATCATGACCAAATGTGCATTTTATATTTGAGTGAGCAGAAAAGTTTATGATATTAAAAATAGTATTGGTTTTGTCATGCAGTGGCATTACCTTGAAAAGAAGTATCTTTGTTTGTCGGTAGATATCCTTGACATGGGAATCCCATTTCAGTCCAAGAATGTTTCTTAGAGCTCTGTTCTGAAGAACTTGTATTTCCGAGATCTGATTTTTGCTGGCAAAACCCCATATGCATGATAAATAAAATATAGGTTGGAATGAATCATAGCGTAGTAGACGGCAAACAAAACGGAATAAGGAAGCAAGCCTCAAAATCTATGCAATACGCCAGTTACGGGTGCTATTTTTGATTTTACATGCTCAAATTGGTAGCTCCATGAAAGTTTGGAGTCAATTAATAGTCCCAAGTATTTAGTTACATTGGTATTTTCAATATAGCCAGTTCCGAGAGAAATATTGATATTTAAGTCCTGTTTGTTCCCGAAAATCATATAACATGGTTTTTTAACATTCAAACTCAATTTATTTAATCTCATCCAGTCAGCTAGACCATTGAAATATGTCTCCATTATGTTTTTGAATTCTTTCAGGTTACGATTAGGATAGAAAATAACAGTATTATCGGCATTTTTTTTATTTTTTTTTATTTTTTTTTTAAAGAAAAAAGAAATATTTGCGTTCTTATGATTTACCCAAATATTTAATTTTGAGGGCCATTTTCAACGAGTTGTAAATAACTCACTATTAGAAAATGGAATCAAGTTGGGGTAGAGTGGGATTCGAACCACAGACCTTTGGTCCGTGAGTCCGAGACACTAGCCACAGGACCACAACCCGATCGATTTAAATTAATAACAAGTTTTTCAAGTGTTAGAATCCAAGGAACACATAATCGGTTTACGGAAATAATTTCGCTAATTAAAATGGATGAATCTTGGGATAGCTTGACGCAATCCGTGTATACTTATTTTAAATATAGTGATTATTTATTTTTCTTTAATTTAAGAGTTCGCGTCAGTAGACTAAAAGCCACGAAGACATTAATTAGTGTAAAGTTCAGTTTGCTATGCGTAGGAGTAAGATCAATAAAAAAGATCATTCTTCCAACTCCACACACTTATTCGCTTCTAATAAATTATATTCCAGTAATGTAAATTGCTCAGAATGCCTGTGAGAAAATAATTTATGCGAAGACAAAAATAAATTTCATCACATTTTTTTGCTAATGAGTATCTTCTTATGTAAATGAATAGTGTGAATAAATATTGTGCACAAAATAATATTTGTTTTCATAAACATATTTTATGTTATATCCAAATATTTATAAAGACACACTAGATTTCATCATCGAGAGACATAATTTATTATATTGTATGAGGTAATTCAACACAGACGTATTCGTGGATATAATTTCACAAGCGTGTATTTATTAAAAATTTACTAACTATTCTGCATATTCTCTTAAAGACAACAACTCTGCAAATATCGGTCACCATATTACAGAACACCCTTGATGGGTCTCTTCTCTCAAGACCAGAGCTTAAAAAAAACTGAGTAAATAATCTCAAACTCCCACAGCTTTTAACTAAGTTAGAATTCCAGACTGGTCTGGTAACATCCATCAGAACGTTCAACACTATTTCCTTTTCCTCATTCAGGAAGGGACAATGCCATAACGCATGTTCGGCCGTTTGATTTGACGCGCCTCAACCGCAACTTGGATCATAAACAAGAGCAAAAGAATGGAGTCTACCCTTGAATTCTACAGGACCTGAAATCATTTGACCTGCATGGTGTTTTAGACATCAGCGCTTGTTTTAAACTCTCGTCCTCAGTTTGGGCAAAAGAAATAGATCGATTTATTATTTAGGGAAGAGTTGCAACGTCTCTGCTATTCGTACATGGTCAATTCCGTAATATGTTCAATATCCTCCTTCAGGGGTTCGTTACTGAGACTAACTTTATGTCTTTAGCATACAAATCGCTACTGCGTGGCTTAACTTCGAGTCAACGGGAAGATGAGTCATTAAAATAAGCAAAACTGCTGTAGAAACAGTTTAATTGGCCCCCGAGATCGCCAGCAGAGGAAAATTTAGACGACTCAAAATTATTCGATTCACAGTTCCAGATTTGGCCTACAAGAAAAACAAAAGGTTTTAGAGTGACAGAAGCAATGTGCCATAATGTATTCTTTATTCGTATATTAAGGTAATCAGCGCCAGAGACAGTAAAACTCATAGTTAATAATTACAGTTTGGAAAAGAAATACTTAAAAAGTACTGATTTTAATTTGTTTACTGACATGTGGAGCCGTGGAAAAGGTGAGTATTTAGCGTAGTTTGAACTATGCGAATAAAAGAGAAAGCAGTAGTTCGCCTCGTTCCGTTCACATAAAAATTTATGAAATTCAAAAGTTTGGGACTGTCTAAAAGATAATTTAATATATATTAATATCTTCATTACGTAATTCCTTGCAGAAGTATACAGAAAAGATAGAATTACATTAGCTTGTTTTCTGAACTCACCCGTTGCACTTATGTAACCGTCATTGTAAATTGTATTTAAATTAATAATGTACAAAAACGAATGATTAAAATTATACTTTAAAAATTCAACTTTTTCCTTCATTTAATTATTTCAGGAAGCTGAACTTTTAAAGCTACGAGAAATCTTTTGCAAACAATATCTAAATATGCTTTTATGCGCCAACATTTATTTTCCAAAAAATTTAATGGATCTAGTCAAATATTTAATAGTTTACTTGAAATCCCTCTTTGTAAATCCAGACTCGGGCAGACACTCATTTTTCATAGCTCCAAAATGGTTTAATTTATTTCATAAGGACAATATTATATAAATTAATTATTTGAATTTGTTTCAATTAATTTTTTTGTTGAAATTATGGATAAAAAAAAAATAATTTAAACTGCTTCTTTTTTGAATGAATATAATAAAGGTAACTAGTTTCATTATAATTTCTCATTTTTAGTTATAAAACAATAGTTTTCTAACATTAAAATTTTCATATCTATCGTATTCTTCCAGTAGACGTTATTTCAATTTTAAATCAAATGCATACCCACGCACAAGCCACGCCTGTGTAGATTTTTTTTGCGTGAATATAATAGTTTTTTTGTATTTGTAACTTATGTATACCTATTGTAAAATAAAAAGGAAAGTAATAATAAACAAAAAAAATAAAATAATAATGAATATCCTAATAACTGCTATAAATATTATGACATTATTTTTGTAATCTTCAAGTAAACCTTAACACATAAGAAAAACAATTTTTTCGTACATTTAGATACGAGTACATTAGATCGTTTTATTTGGAATATTTTATTTATCAGAATCTCCGAAAATAACAAAAAATATAGCACCCTGAGACAAATATATAAAACATTAATTAAAAACGGTGTTATAATTATTGTAAAAAAATGAAATCTTAATACGTTTCTAAATACGATTTTGGATTTATTATTTTTCCCGGGTTCTCAAGTAATACCCGAAAATGTAAAAAAAAAACTTTTATAATAATTTGACTTGTGACGGTATGTACTACCAATCGAAAATTCCATCACGACAAAAAAACACGCGTTATTTGAATGAGCTTATAATATTTTTTAAAAATGTATTCGCCTTTGTCACATGTTTCACAATAAATGTAAATGTCTTCTTTTATCTATGTAAGTTTTTTCCATGACAACATAAATAACGCCAATTCAAATTAAGAGCAGCGTCTGATTTATTGATATTGATTAATATTTGTAACGCTAAAATGACGTCATCATATACCCCCACCGGAGCCGAAAATGGCGTCAGGAATTTCATTAAATTTAACTTTCGCCGCGTTCCGCGAAAAATTAAAAATACAACATTAATTATTACCATAGCGTTTGGATTTAATTTTGGAACAGCAAATGCGCGCGCTCCCGTCAATGCGCAAACTTCCACGCACGATTTGAGCGACATTATTAATGGTATCCCAAATAGCGAAGTTTATATTTGTCGCCGAATTTAGTCGCCGAAGTTGCAGCGCGCGGATTTTGTCGCTAGAACGGATATCGGCCACACACGCCCCTAACAAGTCTCATTAATTTGGACTGAGAGTTAATTATGATTATTTTGGGCGACACGAAACAGCGACATTGAAGCGAGCCGTATGGCGGTTCAGATGACTGATCAGAAAATGAGAGATGTTTTTGTAAAAAGGAATGAAGTAGTAATGCATTTTATTTTCAAAATATACTAGAAATATAAAGACTACTGACTAAGAAGGGTCATCAGTGGCAACATGTGGTATAATAGGATGGGGTGGTTGTGTTCAGACAATCTATAGACCGCTCACGATAACCCAAAAAACAATACTAAAAATTATATATAGGTTAATACTAAAAAAAAATATAAATCCTTCTACGTTTTCATCTGATTTATTATTCAAAAAAGCCAAAGTCCTTTCAATTGGACAAATTTACTTTGAGTCGTGTCTGATCAACTTTTGGACCGCTATTAAACAGAGAACACAACAAAAAATATTAACATTATATTCCTCTAACTTTACTAAATTACTACGTACCAAAAAGTAAAACAACTTTAGCTGAGAGGCATTTCTCTGTGGTAGGTACAAGGATTTTTAATTTACTAGATCAGGTGAAAAAGGAGTCTGAGTCATTTTCAAAATTTAAATGTGGTTTGAGTAATTGGTTTGCTCGAACGGGAATGGATTACTGCGATAGAATGTGGAATAACTAGTGAACGAGCAATATGTATTTATAAATATAAAATGTTATGAGTGGTATAATGTATAAAGTATTAATGATACGAATTAACTTAATATGTATGTTTAAACCAAATATGATTGTATAAAAAATAACATGAATATGTATTTGCGATTATATTCGTATATTTATACTGCCGTCATAAGAAAAAAGGACGCATCTAAAATTTTTTTCGAAAATGAGTTTAATACATATTCGGAATCAGGAAAAAAATACGCATCTACTAAAAATACATCTATCTTCCTAAAATAACCCACAACCCTATTATTTTCACTAATAAATGAAACTGAACTGCAAAAAGTCTTGAAGATTACTAAATATAAAAGGGTGTTCTGACTTATATAATTATTAAAGACTGATTGAAGTACTTATTTTTTCTTCTATTCCGTTTTTAAAACATTCGAAATGATGGTACCTACTCGTTGTAAATTAAATTTAATATCTGCTGGTAATTTTGAAGTTAATTGATTATTAGGTCGGCGTTACTAGTTTGAAAAATAGTAAATGGCCAGTGGCGGGAAAACGAATTCCCACGCGGGTGCGGGGCGAGAAATAGCGGAGGCGAAGCCCCAGGGCTTTGACGATATGGTGGACTGTATTTTTTTTAAATGGTGAATATCTTTGATATGCGGTATGCAATGTCAATCAGTCACAACTCCAACAAATGAAATGGATCAGGAATAGAAGCCACTAACCTGGTTTGTTCTTGATGGAATTGCGGTCCGACTGGTCAATTGCGAGCGGCACTAACGCTAGGACAGGTCCCTAATCTAGAGCTGAACACTGGTGGTTGGTGGAAACAAATGGTGATGCGGCACACGTTTGGCGAAAAAATATACTACACGAGGTCTTGCTGTGGCGGGTTATCAAGGGATACTGGAGGCGGGAAGTGAACAGTTGTGGTGGGTAAAGGATATTGAAGTGTAACAATAATCGACAAATGCATACCCATATAATTCGCGACCAGCCAGTAATATCTATTTTATTTATTTGAGTACAATCAATTGGCATATTAACACTAAAAAATAAAGACGTTAACTTTAATTAGGTACTAAATAAAAAGGGCGTTCTTAGCTAGAAACGTCTTTTCATTGGAGTGTAACATATTTTATTGTATTTTTTTTACTAAAAAGAATATGAAAATGTTAATTTTTCAATATAAAACGTAAAATTTATTAAAATAAATATAAGTCAACATATGAAAGAATTGAAGGAATAAAGATGTTCAAATATGGGCAGAATGGTGAATGTTACACAGTGTGTAAAGTGGCCACTGAAACCAGCCAATGACAGGTCATAAGCACTGTAGATGCCTATACTTCTATATTACCTTCTTTAAAATGTTCTTCATCTCTGTTGTAATATGTTAATATATATATATTCCATTTATTAAAATTAATATATAATTAGTGCATGTGCTTATTAAAATGCATGTCGTGTTGGTTTTATATTTTTGTGCAACAACTATGGTGAAGGTGTATAGTGGGTTTTGCATGTTGGTTTAATTGGTGTCCTGACGAAGAGACGGGTTCGTCTCGAAACCGGTAGACATAAAAAAGTCGGTAAGTGGTTATATACAAATATTTGATAACATATATATATTCCGTTAGGGCAAACCACAATACATACTGTCGCATAATAATATACTTAATTTTTGTAGTATTTTTCACACAGCAAATTTTTAATCTCCGAGTTACAAAATATTAATTTTTTCCGTTTTTTGTTTTATATAGAAACGTCCCTCTTTCTTATGAGGGCAGTATATATGCATTACAAGTGCTCCGACTCGACACGGATTTTCTAGGAAGTCAGCGCAAGTTCACAGGCATGGTTCGTTTCTGATTGTGTCGCTATAAACTGAGTATCTGTTCCTAAATGTTAATAAACTGTTAAAAAATGTATGTACATTGTAATTGATTAACAAATAAATATCTGAATCAACAGAAATGGAGAAACACTTTAATTCGGCTTACCATTGGTTGATTAAAGTATTTAACATTGTGGAATATTTTTACGTCTGTAATTTTTCTATTTTTCTGATGTGTGAAAGATCTGGATATAACACTTCAGGGCCGCGATTACAAACGCTATCTTCATCCGTACATATCGAGACGGTATAAAGTAAAATCGGTATTTATGTACGAAAATGTGTAAATTTTTATGAAAAATTAAAGTATCTTCGTCGGTAACCTGTAATTGAACATGTTTAACAAAACTTAATTGAACTTTGTACATAAAATTTAAGCTAAATAAATATTGGTGACTTATAATCAGTGCACTTTGGTGTAAGCTTCTAATAGCACGTGTTTCATCAGCGCGTTAGTTTTATATGTTTGTGTAGCTACTATGGTGACGGTGTAAAGTGGGATTTGCAGGTTAGTGTAATTAGTATGCTGAAAAACAGACGGGTACGTCTCGAAACCGGTAGACGAAGGAAGGTCGATAAGTGAATAGATTATAAAAAAAAAATTCCTAACGTTTATTGATATTAATTAATTCTTTTGTTTAAGTCGATGGAGACTAGTTCCATTAGCATTGATACATTAGTGTTAGGTTTAGCCATTAATACAACATTAATTTTACTATAAGTTTCCACATGCCGCAGCCTTAATAATAACCTACGTCTTTGTTCTGAAATTCGTGATTAAATATGTGAGAAAGTAGGGAAAATGGCCGCAGGCGAACGATCGACATTATAGTCCATTATTTGATTAAAAATCTTCTGGCCAACTTAAGTAGCTGGTAGTTACTGAGATGAGGGTAGATCAACAGAAGGGTGGTGAAAATTAATAACAGCGTACATCTATATATTATCACTACATACAAACGTGTAAAAGTCATTCTAACTGTTTTGTTTTATAAACGATTACAAGGTCAGATTGCAAAATGTAAAAATCAAAAGAATACAAAAAATTCTACAAAATTTAACGGTTTTAAATATAATTATCACGAAATTAAAAAAAATGTGTTAAGGTAGAAGTCCTTAAGAACCATATTTTTTAATCAGGTTGTGGTCCCGTGGCCAGTGTTGCGGACTCATGGATCAGAGGTGCGAGGCTCGAACCTCCCTCTGGCCCAGATTGATTTCCATTTTCTAATAGTGAGTTTTTTACAATTCGTTGAAAATGGCCACCGAAATTGAAGTTTTTGGGTTAATATAAGGAACGCTAATATTTCTTTTAAAAAAATATATATATTTATTTTAGGATTAACGTCTTTTGTTATTAACATTTAAGAACAGAGATAAAGAAGAAACATTTATGTCAAGACATTTACAGGGCTTAATACCTGTTATTGGCAGCTAAAAGTTGCTACTTTGCACACTGCGTAACATTCACCATTCTGTTTGTGTTTGAACATACATGCGTATTTACTAACTACTTTCATGTGTTGACCTTTGTTCAAACTGTCAGTTGGGTTGCGATTGCTGGAGGGCGATTCTTCGAAATACTGCGAACGCCCAGTTGCATTCCACCGGCAACACAACTGACTAGTCTAACTCGTTGGCGTCCACGTCATGAAACCTGGGCGATGGGATCACACTCATAACGAAGTGATCACAGCTGATAACGAGAAGATGAAAGTCGAGTTTTCGGCGCCTCCACACTAGAACCAAACAGCTAAGGGAAGGTAACCCCGACAAAAATTCACCAGATAAGGCAAGGGGAAACCGTAATATTTTTCCAGGACTTAGTACAGGGAGGACAGTCGTCCTGGCTGCGGAATATAAAAGTAGCGCTGTACAAAAATGCTTTTGCTGTAGTGATTGCCAACATCGAGGGGACCCGACAAGACACTGGAAGGAAAAGTTGATTTTTGTAAAGTTAAGGAGCTGAAACTGAAATGAGCTGAGCTGAAATCCACCTAAGTGAATTATTTCACCTTTATACTAAGCAACGCCTGAAAATATTTTTCTATTTTAATACTTCTCTTTGGCCTAGTGGGTTAAAACGACAATATTTTGAGTTTGTTCAAATGTTTGTAGACAAGGTCTGGATTTCACCCTTTAGGGAGTTATTTAACTTATTCTTTTCAAAAATAAAATATCTGTCAACTAGTATGTACTTAAATGATATGAATTGAACCGGGTTGTGGTCCGGTGGGTGTCACGGATTCATGAATTAGAATTATGAACTAGAGGTCCGAGGTTCGAATACCGCTTTACCACAACTTGATTTCCATATTATAATAGTGAGTTATTTAATATTCCTTGAAAATCGTTTTAAACATTGAAATATTTGGGTTATTCATCAGAACGCAAATATTTATTTTCATTTTTAAAAAAAATATGCGTAAAATTTAATTTGATAGAAGTATAATAATATTTAGGAAAAATAAAGTTACTTTTGGACTTTCAGTTTTAATATCTACAACCAAATTGATGAAGTTCTATTAAGCTTAATCTTTTCTTAATTATTTTCCAAAACTAATATTAAGTTTCTTTGTTAACCCCTAGTTTAGTAGTTCTGATAAAAGAGATTGGGGAGGGGGTGATATTAACTAAGGTAGACTGAGAGGGGGTGGCAATAATGAAAGGAAGGATAAAATGACTGAGAATTAATGCATTTTATCAGTAATATAATATAAGAATTACGTGTAATTTATGTAATAAAACAAATACGATAAACGTAGGTGCATATTTATATATTTAAAAAAAGGCAATTAACGACTAAGTGCCAATTGCAACAATATAAGTTATGGCAAAAGTTTGACGATAAGTAATTATGGTTTTATCTTTTTTTTCTCATGTAAGTTTATTTGTTTTATATAAGGTAACAATTATCACTGAGTAGTAAAATATTTTAATAAAAGTAAGTAAGTATTTGTTTATAACCATTTACAGACCTATCTGTGTCCACCGGTCTCGAGACATACTCACTAGGGTGGGTCGATGTATATATTTTTTTCTAATTTTGAAATGAAAGGGGTCTTAAAAGTAGCCCTTTCGATTTCTCGGAATGAAAAAAATATCAAAAAAAATATTTGATACTACTTTTGGCCTTCAACCAGAGCTTGAGGTTTTCGAAAAAGTCAATTTTGTGCGCTAAACCGACTGTCATTTCGTATACAAGTAAGAAAATCAGTCCAAATAAATTTTATAATGTGCATTAAATCTTATTAAATAAGCATCTAAGGGTGTGAGTTGCACTTTGTTTTGTAAAAAAATGAGTAGCGTTGTTTTAATGAGCCATTGTTTTCGTCAATATTAGCCAGGCGCTTAACGGAATCAGTTCCGCGAAGTGTAAACTTTTTGCATTTCGGTAGTTTTAAAACGTGTTCAAATTTGTAATGTGATTAAGTTATGACTTTACTAACAAAAAAAAAAATTATCAATAAAGTTAATTAACCAAATATTCAGGCAGTAATAAACTTCAAACCTCGGTTAAGGGCCAAAAGTAATACAAAAATATATTTTTTAATAATTTTTACGTTCAATGTGATCCAAAATGCATCTTTTTAGACCCATTCCACATTGATGTCTAAAAAAATAAAAAACTTCATACATCGTCGGCCCACTATAATACTCATCTCTTTGCCAGGACACGAACTACACTAAAATATATAATATAAATTGAATTATCGAAAAAAGTAATCGTGTGTACATATTATGTAATAAATGTTTAAAAATAGATTTGAAAAACAAAATGTTTTTTAATTAACTCTTTTCTTATTTTATTTAATTCAAGATTTTGTTCAAATACATAGTTTACAAAAAAGTTTACACTAAAGGTACATTCAATAACATTTCCTTTTTATTTATGGCCACTCCACTGGCCCACAGGCACGTTCCGGGGTGTCGGTGTATTATTTATCTTGTACATAATAGTACATACTTTCACATCAATTGTAAAGTCACTTCAAAATATTACAGGTATAATTTTTTTTCAAAAATGTAAAAAATTCTAATGTTATATGAAGAAAAAAACCTACAATAATAAAATGAGAAAGGACTTTCAAAAACTTAAAATTATATTCTGATATATGAAACTTATTCTTCAGCTTCCTGTCTAGTTATTTTAGTAATTAATTTATGGACTTTAAAAATACTTTTTGCTACCTCAAGCAAACGACGGGATAGTTTTAAGGTTAGACATTTGAAAAAAAAAACATAATGAATTATTTAACAATTCGGTTTCCATAAATTATAAAAATAAATATATATTTAGGCATGTTATAGAAAAATAAATTAAATATCATTAATACGCCCGTCATCTTATTTGCATTACTACCAATGACCGACTGAATCTCATTCACACAAACACTGGCCACAGAACAGCGTCTCTGTATTCCTTGTTATATGTTCAATCTTCGTGCAGTCTCTTTTACAAATTAATTGCTGTATTGGCGTCACATTCATTCTTTGCATAGCAAGAAGTATTTTTTGTATGAAAGTCCTGCATATTTAGACAAATTTTAATTTCCAAATATTGTGGGAAAATGTCCATTTGAAGATTCCAAAAATACAACTTCGTCATTAAAAAAAATAAGAGAGCTATATCAAGTATTGTATCCTATGTAGACTAGTGTGACATTACAGCCAGACAAGATATATGATACAAGTTCACAACTTAAAAGTTATAATATTTGTAAGCTGTGGAAGATTTGATTCTTTAACAGGACAGAGCTTAAAATCCAAAACACAAATATGTTTACCGCTTTCCAGTTTCACGGGTACAAAAATAGCTACACGCTTGAAAGTCGTGTACTAAACCGAAAAAAACTTTTTAATAGTATAGTATAAAATTACTTTTGATACCTGAAATCTGAAAGCTTAAAAGATTTGCATGAATGCTCCGAAACACGTGAATTCATTAGCTAATCTATAACCGGTTTCGGGTTCGGGGGCGCATTAAGGAGAATCGGGAAAGAAAGAAAAATGCGGTGAGGTAAAGTAAGGGTACGAACGTTAAGGTTAATGAAGAAAAATTAATTTTACGACCATCTCGCACGGAATAGGGAGAAAACACCTTGCCTCCCTCTTCTGGGGTGGCGAGCTACGATGGGACCAAAGACTTCTAAATTATAAGATTAAAATATCGTTTTAGAAGATAACGTCTTTAAAATCGTAAACTATAAGTATTTTTTTTGTGAAAACTTTTTTTTCTATATCATCGTCATAATAAATTATAACTATTTGAATCCACAGTTAGGTTCACAAATGTATTTCTTTTCATTAGTCGCCCGTACACGGAGTATACTCTCCTAAATATGTGGTCTTGTTGCCAGGTGGATTTTTTTTCCTACACCCCATTTAAACTCCCTCTGTACAAAGATTTGAACGTCCTCAAATAATATTGTACTAGCAGCTTAATTGCAAAAATATGTACGGTTGTATATTAAATTCATAAAAAATAACAATTTTAATGGATCCTTTATAAAATTGCCTTGTATGGGTTAGAGATAGCAGGAATAATAATTAAAACAATTACCTAAGTAGTCTCTTCCATTAGCATTAAAAAGGCCTAAAATTTTGTATTTATAGATCCACCAGAAGTATACTTTCAAACATTTTTGGCCTAAATATCTGAGTAAACTCAGAAGCCACACGATTTCAATGACATCGTGCGATTGTCTATGCAAGCCGACTGATTAAAACAGGTCCAATATTTATTTAAGATTCACTAAAACAATTTAGAAAACCAGATTAACTTTCATTGATGGGACGACGCGGAATGCCGGAAAAGCAGGAAGAATGTCACAATATTAATCAAGAAAACTAATTTAACAATCAAAGTTTTAATACGAAAGTTTCATGAAAAGTTTTTATGATTGATGAAGCACCTAGCTAATTGGATTGGAAATTTCATTTTAGCGGTAGACTATGTGGAAGTATGGAAACAAAACAAAGTATGGGCATTTTTGAGGTAAGCAGTAAAAAAATTTTTTTTTTTTAAGCTAGTGAGAAGGTTAAATAGCACAAAACCAATTTTACCATACTACAAACAAAACAAAAAAACATTTTAGTTTCATTATATAATATTGAAATAACTAATATAACTTTTTTTCATAAAATAAAAACAATCCATATATTTTTTTTATATTTACTGAACATTGATTTCGTTGTGTATAACCAGCTTTGTGATAACATTGAATTGAACTTTTAGTTATACCCATAAGTTTTATTTATTTTAATTTTTTTATTTTTTAAGTTTAAAAGATTTATTATATTATTTTCTTTACTCCGCTCTAAACTTTTTACTTACTCTTTTAAATTTTCAGTTAATAAGATATGTTAAATATGTGGAGAAAAAATAATTACAAATTAACAGTGAACATCGGAATGTTGTAAACTAATAAAATAATTATCAACATCTGAAACACAAAATTATTTATCAATTTGTTTAACAAATAAGTCAATTATTTTTTGCACTACATAAATGCAAAACTATAGTCATAATTATTGTTGTTATTATTTGATTATTTTTCTTTAATTTATACGATCGAAATTGTCGAGGTAATTTTTATATTTGCATTTGTTTGATTCTATAATTATATTACAAAATTAATACATACAATAGTTTTACTTCGTTTTGCTATGAGTATAACGTGTCCCAAATGATTTTTATAAATAATTGAGAAATTGAGTGGCGGAACAGGAAGCTTATCCGTAATATTGAGAAGGCTTCTAATTTAATGTTTGAAAGTTTTCAGAAATTTATCAAATGTTTTTTTTTGTAAAAAAATCATAATAAAAGTAATAAATTCTTTATGATTTATGATTTTTTTGTCTTCTCTGCGTGGTCAAAATACGTGTATGGGTGGGTAAAATAGTTTTTTTCAAATATTTTTTTAAAATTGATTGATATAATTACATAATTGATATATGTTTATATTTATTTAAACAAACGCCCGGTAGGCATCAACAAAGATGATATATACGACATAAAATAATAATTATGGTTCGATTTCTACCAGTTGAAGGAAAAAAAAAACAAGAAGTATTTTTTTTCAATTGGTGTTGAGGTGAATTTTCCATAACTTACTTCCATATCCTCTCTTTCTCGTCCGGTGAAAATCCTCTAAATTGCAAGCTCAAATGAATTTTTTTTTTAAACGGACATTAAATGAATTTTGGATTTTTTCACTTTTCGCTATCCTTTTTCTATAGTTAATTTTGTAAAATGGTTTGTTATTTCGTTTTCAGTTTTCATTGTATTTAATTTTTAAAATTGTTGTGAACCTCTGAGCTCTTACCACGAGACAGTTTGTGTTATACCAACAACATTCAGTATACATTGCAACAATACCAAAAAATTAGGAATTTATGATTTTTGCCATTTCTAATTTACTGCGTTATCTTTATACCTAAGTATGTTAAGTATAATTTATTGCATAGTAGTATAATTTAGTACAATGTATAAAACAACTGTGTTATATGTAAAAGTATATTATTTTTGTCTTATGTCATTATTTTGTAATAGAAATCTCATAGAATTAAGAATAGTCCAGAAACCGCATACGCACATCAAACTGAAATTGACTCAACTACTCAGAAATGAGTAGGTTTACGTTTTGGCTCATTAGTTTCCTTGTAGACGTCGCTCAATACGCAACTCCTGATTCGAATTTAACCATGCCGTGTTGTGTCCTTTTAAAGTGTAGCAATACTGCTAGGATCTTAAAAAAAACAGGATGCAATCACATTTCATGTGTAATTATCAAATGAATGTGTTTGTTTCAAATGCATTACTTAAAAATTGAATTATTTTCCATCTGTCAGATTGTCGAAGATGTTGCCAGAGTAGTAAAAAAAATTACCATACTTTGCTCATATAATAAGAGAAATAATGAAAATTTAACCTCGGATTAAACAACGCCGTGGTGGACATTCGACCGACATTATTTTAACACCTAAAATATTATTTAACATAATATAAAAACATCCGTTTTATGTAAAATAAAATTTGTTTTATATTTTAACTTGAACTTGAAATTATTGAACACAGTCCGGTGGATTCAAATATGATTCTACGCTTCTTCAGGACTGTTTTTAATTTTATGAGAAATCTTTTATGTTTAAATGTATTTAAACTTATGTTTATGAAAGAGATTTGCACCGTGTACACTTATAAAATGAAACAAAAATATGTAATATTACTACAAAGTAAAAGTTCAAAAATCTGTATAATATCTTTGATATGAAATTAAAGCAGATTGGAAAAAAACTCGGACTTGGTGGGGATGGAAAAATGTATAGAGATGATTTTAGTTGAATTGTATTAGTTAGCAGTTCACAATGCAGTCCTGGTGCTAACCCTTATTGTCAGAGTGAAATATGGAACTGGAAAAACAAGGATGAAAGTTGGGTCAATACTATGCAAACGCGATCTCTTAGACGAATGTGTGATAAAACCATGTTACGATAAGTGCACAGATGTCGAGGTTCTAACGTTTTGTAAGGTTGAGAAAACCATTATCGACAAAATCAAAAAAGGATTTCTGCATTGGTTCAGGCATGTTGAGCCAGTGGTCAGCAAAAGAACGACCAAAAAGATTTACGATGTGAATTTTGACGGATGCAGAAAACAAGGCAGACCAAAAAAAGACATGGCATGACCAAATTCATGAATGAATGAGAATTAATATAAATAGAACAAATCCAAATATTTAAAATTAATTTGAAAAATTATGTTCTTGACAAATTTTGATAAAAAAATGTAGTGTTTCAAAAAGTTTTTATCAGTTCTTAAGGTGTAATAAACCAACATAATAAAAAGCATAAATAAAAGTTTGAACAATCGGCGGGCGTGCATGGAAAGATGTATGAATGTAGAGGATGCGAGATCTGTGTGCAAATACTGAATTAAATGGCGTTCTATCTTCTCTGCCTACCCTTACGGGGAAACGGCATGATTTTTTCGCTAGTGTGTATATTAGTTTCACGTTTGGATAAATTAAATCATATTTTTATTCCTGCTCTGGGTTATTATAAAACCTACCGGGAATAAAAGATGTGAACCGTCAATTTGATTGTCAATTATTTTATAGAAATTGGTTAAACTTGCACCTACGTACCTACATGTACCAAAACATAAATTTGACTTAATTAATGTACTCGTATAAATGTGCGTTTCACTGTTGTGATAGAATGTGAATTAAAAATGTTGGATTAAAACTGATTTCGTGGAATGAATTCATTAAAATTTCCACAGGCCCCTTATACACACTATCGCCTGATCTCAATTAATGCTCTGAATGTATTAAGAGACCATTTATCCACGCACGGGCCTCCATCGACAGGACCGAGGGACTTACTTCAAAACCACGTACCTGTTTAAATTTAAAGTAAAATATTCTTCAACGTAAGCAGGAAATTAACAACAGCATGCGGGCATTATAAATGTTTTATCTGGTTGCGCGTATATTATGTAGGTATGCAGTTTCGATTATTGTTACAATGTCAACATACAGTCTGCCTCGCGTCCCCTACCTCAGTATTCCTTCATAACCCGCTATAACCAGACCGCTAGTGCCTTAAAATATTATTTTTAAATCGCCGCGCCGCTTTTATATGTTTATTCTCCATCCAATCGCGCCAGTGTAGTGCCAGAGGCTCACTGCAGGAGGCCTTTCGCGTTACGCGTATTTAGTGCGGCATCTTTAGTGTCATGTGTCTGGATCCAGCCTAGTGCTCCGAAAACGAGAGAGATTAAGTGAGGTAAGTGGCTTCCTTTCTTTATCTTCCTTGTGAGGGGTTCTGATTGACGATTGAAACCGCATACTGCATCGCTTCGAAGGTACTCACTTATTTTAAATAAATTTAATTACAGTCCACACCACTCAATAACATTGTACAAACTTTGGGGCTCCGCCCCCGCTATTTCGCGCCCCGCCACCGTAGGAATAATACTTTATCGCCCCCATTATGCTTCCTTTCAAATTTACATTAAAATGCTCATACATATATTTATTTTCAACGTTTAAGGCACTTACTCAGTAGCATAACCTTATTATCAAATCTTTTAAGAATGTTCAAATAACTCGGGACCTCGGTGTTCTTTGAAATAGTAAACTCGACTATTTCGAACATGTCAGGCATATAACGGGTGATGCACTCAAATTATAAGGTTTTGTCTCTAGAGTCACTGAAATGTTTAAAGATAATAATAATAATTCTTATTTATTTTTTATTTTTTTAACACTTTTAATGTTTATATATTTTGCATAATTTATAATTTATAAAAACTTAATTGGTCTTTTTATGTTAAAAAATTATTGTTTTTAATACCTATTATGTATGACTATATGTTTTCTGAATAAAATAAAATATAAATACTCTAAAAATTTTGTATTACGCATTTGTCAGAAGTCAGCTTGAACATGCAACTTCGAAAATCTGGTCCCCACACTATGAAAATCACAAATATAAAATAAAAAAGGCCAAAATTTATTAATAAAATGTCTATCATACAGAATCAATTATTAATTCAATAATTATAACGAAATGAGAGTACATTAAAAAAAAAACTCTGGATAATAGACGACAGTTTGCTGACTTAATGTATCTGTTTATATTTTACTGACTGCCCAACTTTTCTAAGTTTATATAATTACCATTTACCTTTTAAACGTACCCTCACCCCTTATTAATCAACTGCACCGATATAAACACTAATGCAGCAAAAAATTCGTGTATTTATAGAATATGCAACTTATATAATAATATTATTGGAGCCAATGCGAGTGATATCTTAAACATAAATAATAATAAATTCAAAAGAGAAATCAGCGAATAAATAACTAGTGACGTCGTTCAAAGTATTCTGTTTTAAAAACGAAATATTTTAAATGTTTTTTTTTATATTTTTTCCACCATATGATTTTGTGTTAAAAAAAATCGGTTTATCGCTAGCCCAAAGCAACAGTGAGAAATCTCTGTAGAACCTTTTTTCAGATAATCGGACTTTGAGGTGTGCTAAGGGTCTGACGGAATTCTATAATTTAAAGTAGATTATGAATAAACGATATTTTATTACATTTTATTATTAAACGAGGCTCGCACAGAGACATGCATATTTTATGGGCCCAAAAATGTTTAATTCTTTTTTTACTGGTTGCTTCGTTGATTCCACACTTTCAAAATTTTCTTTCATTTAAAAAACACACACTATTCTGTATTTAAACTAAATATATGAATTCTTTTTTTCTATGATATATTTTGTTGTCCTTTTATAAAAAAAGAATATTTTCATGTTTTTTTTATAGTTTTTATTTTCTTTTTTAATTTTCAAAAAAAAAACTTAACAATCTTTTACAGAGTATTAAATTTTCTCCTTCTTATGTTGCATAAAAATATTGTAACTGTCTATTTATTATAGAAGCAAAAATTCATTAACATTTTCTAGTATACCCACGAACAGGCCATGCCTTTGTTTTATTTATTTATTTTATTGAATAAATAAATAAATGCCTTTGTGGGATTATTTTATTTACTATTTTTACTATTTATATGTATTTTATTGATACGTATTTAAAATTTATTTTTTTAATACTCTATTTACCCTCTTATGTTTGTTGTAAGAAAAACAAAAAAAGGAAATTAAAAGGAAGAAAAAATAAACAATATATTTTCACATAAGCTAACTATTTTAATTAAAAAATTTACTATTTGAAAACATAAATTCATTAAATTTATTAACATATGTGCATTTGTACCTCAAAATTGGAAATTTCTGTTTTATCATTACAGCTGCTTTGGGCTAGCGATATGTTTTTTTAATTTTCCATAGTACTAAACTTCCCCATTACAGGTTGCCGACGATAATACTTAAATTTTTCACATAAAAGTATAAATTTTTTGTAAAAAAATCGATTTAAGGTAATTCTTTTATCTTTCAATCGTAATCAGGGGGTCCTGAGATTTGTTTGCTACAAATACATGAATTATTTTTATTTATTATCATGTTTTCTTTTTTTTTTGGTTTTTGTAAAAAATGTTTCTAATATAAAATTTTATCTTTATCAAATGAACAACAAGATCACTTTCATTCCAGCTCTAAGCGGGGTCTTTCAACTGACCATATATTTTACCACTTAGTTCATATCGACTTATAATATAATAACAATAATATATATTAACTAGTGGCAACATGGTTTTGAAAAAGGAAATAATATACTTGAAGGTTTCAAAGAGGGGTTGGGGTAGGTACCCAAATTCTTAGATTGCGGCAATTATTTCGTGGGTTGTAATTACCGAGCTTTATGGCACTTTTAATTTACATGATTAGAGCGAACACGTACATTAAAATACGGGTTTTGACGTGTGTCGTGTTTAAGAAAAAAAAACACAAATGGCCAGAATAGGGTATTTTTAAGTAAACCGACGCCGACGTCCGGTAGATATTAAGCTCTCATTAGGGGCACGCACAATGACGGCTCTAATTTAACTTTTCGTTTTGTTCATTTCGCTTGCGTTAATGAACCTCTGTGCGATAAAAAAGGAGTGTTCTTACTTTTTTATTAACAAGTAAATAAAAAACAATGAAAAACGAGACTTCAAGTTTTTCCTTTAATTGGTTTCTAAAAAAACAAAACGAAAAAGGATAAAGTTGAAATTATATAACTCTAGCATGCGTACCTTACTGACGTCACTCTATGCAAATCTTTGACTGTAATATTTCACAGTCCATATTAGATTGAAAATGCTTAAATGTACGTTTCAAATAGCACTGCCATCGGAATATCGATACACTAAAAAAATATTTAATAAAAACTTCATGTCAACCATGTCGGGAATCGAACCCGAGACATCCTGCTTCATAAGCAAACGCGCTGACTAGTACTCCATGTGGTGGACAAAATTTCGATGACTTCCAATTATTTACCAACGACTAATAAAAAGGTTACATTTAGGTAGTCAGATGAGATAAGGGACAATCTGATTTTTATTATTTTTTTTGTTTTCAGCAGTTTTAATAAATATTTCTACAAAAAAAACATAGAAAAAAGGAAGACTATTTCAATATTTCAAAAAATTATTGATTTTTAAAAAATGGACAAAACATGTTTTTTTGTTGGCATTTTAGCAATAAGTCCGTCAAAGTACTCTTTATTTGTGCTTGAAGATTTAAATAAAATAAAATATATAAAATAAAAATGTGAACTACCTGAGACCGTTTTTCCAAAAAATGAAGCGAAAAAAACTAGTAGATAATTGATAATTGGTAAAATTCGTATTTATCAAGAGACTAATATAGGTAAAATAATGAAATTGTTTTCCAAAAATTTAAATACTCCGCAATGCTGAAAACTTCTGGATGAACTTAGAAGCTAACACAAGTGCTGTCGGGTCATGACACTTAAAAAAAATACCTCCACAAGTTGAAAAAAAAGAAAAAGACGATATGTTTGCTGCCCCTGTGATGTATTTATTTCTCAGGATTTTCTTCAAATATGACGACCCAAGTGTCAAAGTCGTAAAGCCATTTTTTCAAAATTGGTTATTTAAAGATTTAGTTTATTTATTGACATTTTTTGGTGGAACTGAATATAAATTATAATAATACAACTACTTGTACGTATATAGTTTTATTCCACTTTTATTTTATAATTTTTACTTGTGACCGGGTTAATCTTAAATTTAAATAAAACTTAAATTAAAACTTTATAAAAAAATAGGTTTGACACCTGTTTTTATTGCAAACATTCAAACAAAACTTAAAGTTATATAATTTTTATCACTTAATACTTTAATTATTTTAATTTAAACTATTTTATTTCCATAATTGTACAAAATTAAAATTTTCAACCCCTACTTTCACTTGTATATTACATGGCAATTTGTTTAATCTTCCACCAGTCTGACGATGTCGGTTACGACGAAACTCGGTCACTGGTAAAAAAAACTATAAATATAAGTGGAAGAAAACTACATACGTAATTTCATTATTATAATTAATATAGGTTATATTAGCAAAAACGTTTTTCTTAACAAAAAACCAAAGACACATATCAAAAGTACACTGCCTTATGCAACAATAATTGTACAAAAATAAATTGTAATGGTGAGTAAATAATCTATAATTAATAATAATAAAAATAAACTAACTTAATATATAGACTGCAAATACAAAAAAAAGACAGAAGGTTAAATTGCGGACTTATTGCGACTAAAAATTTTTTTCAGTCAGACCTTAACAAACAAAAAATACTTTAATAAAAAAAATTAACTCTGAAAAAATTTGTTATAAAAATAAATAAAATTTCCAAGAAAATACAAACAGTAAAAACATTTTATTAGTTATAGTGTCTATTGTTTCCGATATTTACATTTATTACATTTGAATTTATTCAATTGCATGTTCCAAATATTTATTTATACTATTGAAACATATATTGTATAGAAGGAGTTTTTAGAACTCATATCTCAATTATTATTTCAATTATGTTTTTAAATATGTTTTTTTCTATTGATTTCTATTATACTATTATTGTGTATATTTGATTATGTATAAATCTAACTTTGTATAGTTTGTATTTTCATAGTTATACCTGATTTTTTTTTAACATATTTTGAATTTTATTATTTAAATTTTGTTTTTCTGGATTGTTAGTCTATTGCATCACGTCATTATAATTTAATTAAGTTAATTTTGCTATGTTTTTTTTTAGTACTAATTATTAAGGTTTGACACGGGCACTGCTTAAAGAGCCTTAATAAGTTCATTAATATTTAAACGAGTGTAGTTTTTTTGTGTGTATATAAATAAATTCATTAGAATCACTTTTAACATGTTGAATTTTTTTTTGAAATTGCAATTTTCCGAAGTGTAATTTCATGTTTTTATTTTATTGTACAGTTGTAAACGTTGAGGTAGGTAATTAAAACCACCCCAAACAATTCCGTCGGATAATTGGCCTTTTAATCGACCTACAGCTAACACAGGGTTTCCAAGAAACAATGAATTTGATATTCAAATTAGCCAGACTAGTTGGCCGAAGGGGAAATCGAATCCCCAAACTCTTAATAATTGTATAACGTTCCTTCTAGAATCCCAACAAATTTAACGGCATGCACGTTGAATTTGGTTCTACCGAATTTACTAGGCTTTACACCACTGTGCTCAATTATTATTTGAATGTGTAGTTATTTATTGAAACCTGACTATCTCTTTGCGTTGTTTTGTTTATTCATTTAAAGGGTCAAAACACCAATGAATGACCGTTTAAGGTTCAACTTGTAGTGAAATCCACATTAAAGGTATAAATTTCACAATTTAGGCGTACAAAATAAAAGAAAACAATAAAAAATCTTTTAGTTTTTCTAGGTACTTCTACTTTTTTTATTGAAATAAGAGTATTACAATTATTAATAATATTACTCCAAAAAAATAGCAGATTCACCAGTGAATGACCACTATTACCCAAATAAAAATAATACTCAGATCTAGTTACATCATAACATAATAAAACACCCTAACACATTAGAATATGGATATTTTCAAAGAATTGCATAAGAAATAGCATCAAATAAAACACTTACCACACCTTTCTTTATAAAAACACTTTCAATCTCAGAACAAAAACGAGAAGACGTACTATTATCTTTTGACAACTCACATCTCAAAACTGATAGATTTGTTTCTTACCAAAAGATGTGTCCGCCTACTACTTTTGTCATTGTTTCTAGTGTTAAAAGTTTTTTGACTTGACACATGTAGCAATTCTTATTATATTGTGTTTTATTAACCAATAGTCATTTACTGGTGATTTGACCCTTTATTGACTTTCAATAAGCGTGTAAATTATACCTACATAGAAAAAAATAAATAAATGTAAATAATAATAAATAATAAATTAAGCTGTAATTAAGTATTGAAACCAAAAATTTGAAGTTATTTTTTTTAATTTAAAATTAAAAAGAGAAAAAAATTTATAAATAAATTTCATAAAAGGTACATGTTTTTAAAAAATTCTATAAACATAGATATTCTTTTATACATCTAGTAAATTTAATCACTGTAACACTCCAAAAAAGAGACTTACTCTTGTGCTTGGAGAGTGACTTACACTGTTGTAGTTGTTTATTTAAAAGAGTTTATATAATTTTGAACATACGAGTATATGAGAAAAAAAAACAAAAACATAGAATTTATAAAGAAAAAAACATAAAATTATAATAAATTCATACTAATTAAAATTAAATGCAGTTTGTGCACGTGTTAAAAAAATTTCTTAAGATTTACTGCAAATTTATTTATTGATATATTATTTTTAATTGTTTTTAGTTCATTGGGGATATAATTATATTTTTTTATGCCTTTGAAGACAAAGCTATTTTGACCATGACTTGTGTGGAATTTAGGAATTTTAATATGATTTTGGTATCTGAGTGACTTATTCATCTCAAATTCTTTAATTTTTTCTTCTTTATAAATTTGTACGAGTATAATGGAATTTATTTTATATAGAGTGTCTACTGTATGAACCTTAAATATGTTATATAGACTTTCCGTATTGAATGTTGAGGGTTTCTTTGAAAAAACTTTTAGAATGAATCTTTCTACTATATTAAGAGGGTTTAATATCTTAAATTTATATTTTTCATAAAACAATTAATAATTTGATGTTAAACATTTCAACAGATACATACTACTAAATGTTATTTAATATTTGTATTTAACCACTTACTGACTTTTCCATGTCTATCGTTTCAAAATGTATCCGTCTCTTTGTGCACGTACAAAAAAGCATGTGGTTTCTAATCGGCAGGTTGGTTTTATATTTTTGTTCAACAACTTTGATAAAGGTGTGTGAGCTTATGCATGTTAGTTTAATTAATGTCTTGACGAATACACAGGTACGTCTCGAAAACGGAAGACAAAGAAAATTTGGTAAGTGGTTATATGCAAATATTAAATAACACTTAGTCAAATGCTTGAATACAAAGTTAATACTTTAAATATTAATATTGGGTAAATTTAACACTTTTTTACAAATTAATATAAACTACGAGGCATTTAATTATTATTTGTACTTCAACCGATTTCATTTTGCATTATTAAAAAAAACTCTTTTATTATGTAAATAGTAACGCGAGTGATTCAACAAAATACGGAGCAGCGTTGGGAGGATCATCACCGCGCTTCTTCTACTGGTAAAATCATTAAAATGTTTTTCTCGACGCTGGCTGATGCAGCAAACTTCCGTCGTCATCACCAAAGTACTTTTGAAACGACCCAAAATTTTTACCGGAGCTATGAGAAGTTGCCTATTTTTTTATTTGACGGACTTATGCAGTCCATGGTAAATACAATTTCCTATAATAAATACAGGCACTAATATAATAAAATTAAAGCTAGGACAAGAAAAATAAAAATTACAACCTCAAGACAAGATCCGATCTAATTTTTAAATCTATCAAGACTTACACCAAAAAAGTCCAAATCTTGTCTGAAGTTTACAATATAACACAATCGAGACATTGGTGCATGCAAGCCATAGTTTGTGCTGTGTTGATCAAGGAACAGCACATTATTATTTCCCATCCGGCGGATCAGAACATTGAGTGCCACTATCATCATCATCATTCCCTTTCCGCACCTAATAGTGCATAGTGCACTGCATTGGTACACCCATTGCAGTGTATCCAGATTATTTTTTTTGTTACATGAAGGTAAGATGATCAGTCTTACGCTCCAGGTACCAGTCCATGGACTATGAAATAATTCAGTGTGAAAACACCCTTTTAAATTAATATTTAGAAGTTACCTATATAGGTTTAAATTAAAGAATGATGACTTATGTTCATGCGATGATATCTCTTACAGAGTATCAAACATTTGTTATTTCAGTGCCCATTTTTCAGTTCACAACGCCATAATCAGGAAATAAAAAATGGAATATCTTTAACAGATATCCACGCTGTCGTTAAAAGTAGTTATCACGCGCCATTGTTCTTAGACTTTGCAACAATGGTGATTGGACTCACAAAGGTAATAAACCAGAATCAGTGATCGAACATCCTATTTCCAAGACAAACAAAAAATATTTTTTCTGAGTACCTTAGCCTTGTACATGACACGTAAGGTTACTTAATACAGGGGTCCAAATATATATTTAAAAAAAATAAATTAAAAAAAACGCGTGTGATGAAAAAAAGTGATTCTAAGTGAGTGTAAGTCGTGATGATGAATTGGTAACCTCAAAACCGGTCAACGAATTACAAGAAATATTCCAATTTATAAACAAATAGTGTCAAATATCACGGGTATCACAAAATAAAAATGTTTTTGATGTTAAAAACAAACTAAAAATATCAATAAAAAAAAAATGTTCCTTAATGTAAAAACATTCCCGATTTAGTACTGTCAAAATAATTGCAAGTAAGACATTTTTAAAGCACTTATTCGTCCTATTTTTATTTCAGTGCTAAATAAATAAATATATTGATACCCGAATACATGTTTTATTAACAGTTTTTATATCTAAAAAAATGGTTAATAAACGCTTATTTTAAGAAAACCCGTTTGCAATTATAATATTTCGTTTCAATTGATTAATTTTATGTCCACTGACACACTCATCAATGCATTTTCCCTATCTTCAGACATGTCAATATTTCATATGTTCTCAAAGCCAACTTTCGAAAAACTGACTTTAATTACTTAGAAAGCCGAGAAACTTCGATGACAGAAAATTAATTTAGCGGACACTTCATTTATAATAACGATCCGAAATTCGAAAATAACTCAATCTATTTTTGATCCGGGTCATTCGGGAGCACGAAATACCATGATGCATTTAGACAAAAACATCACCTCTGTAAATACAAAATATTTAGAAAATACTCACATATTCAGTTAAGAGATGTCAGATCAAATAATGCAAGGTGTGAAATGTCAGAAGCACAAGATGGTTTAACACGAACTCCTAAAAAACACAAACATTCTTCCACTCTCTCCATCACCTGGCCCTCTCGCTCGCTCTCTATGGGAGGTCCGGTAAAGAGACACTTCAGAAGAGGTCCCACAATTCGTGATCCACTAAATTGTTAGCACAGAGAAAATTAGTAAGGGCACTGTATTTGACTTTAGTTTTTGTTTGAAGTAAACATTAACATTTGTGTTTACTCACGAAAGTGATTTTACGTGGAATTTTCGGTTATAATACGTACAAATAATGATTATCAACATATCAAGGCACAAGTTTTATTAATTAGATTATTTTAAGCATCTGGTTTCACGAATTTTATGTGAACTCAAGCGTTAAATTAGTAGTTATTTTTATAAAAGAAAACTTCCACTTCATTTAATTCCAACAAAGAAATTAGCTTAACTGATTGTTTCACTCTGTTTGCAGTAAAAAATTAACAAATTAAACGAAATTCACTCGTTTCAAGATTAAATCCGGCACTAATTAAATTCCGCGATTTGTAGCGCTCGGTAACATCAAACTGACAGCGGCTGTCAGGCGAGTTTGACGTTTGTCCCTTCTGTATTCACTAACGCGGATTATCCGGTTGTTACCTGGGATTAGTTTGACAGTATCACATTCCGATCGATTCGGTTGTAGCGGTTTGTTGACGGATGACGATTGTGGTGGACTTTCCCGGCGTGCAGACACATGCTTCCCTACGGACCGAGTATTTTGGTGGACGGACGAGTATTTACTTTACCCCATATCTGACGCCGGCCACTCACACATGAGGATGTATGGCTGCGTAAAGCCGCGTTCACACCGCGTTCTGTGATCGCCCCGGAGCACCGCATCGATGAGAATCCACAAAACCATTTATTTATGAGCATTTTTAAGGACATATTTATACGAAGAAAATTATTATTAAGGATAGTTAAAAGACACAATGGTAAAAAGTAGACTTGGTGGGGGTGGAAGCGGGAGAGAAGTGTTTTTAATTGAATTTGATTCAGTGATTGAATGAAATAAGACAACTTGTTATCAAAGAAATCAAGACTGGTATGTTTGTTGGCAGACCTAAGAATTCTGGGCATAGGGGAATAAAAACCATAGTTCGTTCTATGGTTATCGGTATGAAAATGTAAGTTTTGTCTGAGGTTTCTAGTTGAGATATTTAATTTTATTGAGCTCAGTTCAGGCACATCAAAGAGTGAGTTGAGAATCGAATAAGACTAAAAAGTTAAAAAATAGGTTACCTAGAGTAAGATAATATTTGAACATTTATTTAAATATTGTTTTTATGCAAATTATTAATTAAATTTTCAAAATGTTTTTTTTTTATCGGTGTAGTTTCCCGATTTGTTTCATTTTTTTTGCTGATAATTATTTATTATTTATCTTAACAAATTACAACAGAAATATGTCATTGGCTGGTTTAAGTAGCCACTTTAAACAACACTCTATCTTTGAAGATCCACATACCTTGAATTATTTTATTTGCTTATTTTCGTAAAGACAAAGAGCTGAAACTTTTATTAACACTGGTGAGATTCACTTGACTGAATTATTTATCTATAGCTACAAACAAGAAAAGCCTTAATTATATTTCATTGATTATGCTTCTTCTTAGACCAGTTGGTTTTATCAATGACATTGTACAAACCTTTGTAGACAATGACTGAATTTTACCTCTTAATGATTTATTACTCTTAAGGAATTACAATAAAGATAGACAACATTTTGGAGAAAACAATATGTAAGTTTAGGCATTCCCATAGCCCTCGACAATTCATTATTTGTTTTACCTGGCCACACTATCCGTGCAATTTATCATTGTGCAATTATTATTTATTTACCAAATAAAAAACCTTCACAACATTGCTTCTACGAATATTTAAAAGAACTTTTAGTTACTATCGACCGTTTCGATCATCGATTATTGATTGAAAGAATACGTTATGTATTAATTTAGCTTGATAATTTCATATACCGATTTAGGTTAGCCTTTTGCTTGAGTTTACAGACTGGAGATTATAAAACCGCAAAATTTATATAAAAACATAACAAATGTGATAATTATTAATGTTACTCAGTACCTATTAATAGGACAGTATCATTTTGTTGAAGTACTACAACACATTTAAAAGAAAAATCAATATGTCATAGAAGATGTGCAAAATTGTACTTTCAGTAGATTTGAAAACTTCTACTGGTTTAATAAATCAACTAGTGTTTTTTTCCATTTGACTGTTTTTTTTAAAGATTTAAATAATTGATTTCTCGGTGCGCTAGATTTGGCAAGTAAAATAAAATGAGTTCATAAAATCCACTCCAAATGATTTATTTTTCTCAAGAACCGATGGGAATCAGACTCATTTCTTTTCCAAATAGTTTTAAGTGTCATCAATTTACCCGAATGTTTAATTATATCATTAAAAAACTGTATCCATTTGAAATCTAATCACGGACTCATGGACCCGAGATTTGAACCCAACTTTTTTTAAACTTGGTTCCCATTGTCGAAGACTGGGTTATAAATTGCAAGTCAAAAAATTTATTAATTAAAAAAAATATAACATCGCTATTAAAAAAATATAAACCGGATTCTGGTCTTGTGATAGTGTCGCAGACTCACGAATCATATATGTAAACGTGATCTACCACAACTTTTTTTTTTTTTACGCCTTCACTCGTTTGCGAGTGATTTTTGCACCGTAATTTTCCACTGGCCTGCTTGAAAACGACCTTAATATTTTTCCATAGAATGAAAATAGTCCAGAAACCACATACGCGCATTAAACTGAATCCGACTAAACTATTCACTAATGAGTAGTTTTACGTTTTGGCCATAATGTAGACGACGTTTATAGCGCACCTGCCGATTTCAATTCAATTATGCCGTGTAGTGTCGTTTGTTAGTTTGCAAGTGTCAAAATACTGCGGGGATTGAAAGGGAATACGGTAAGATCACATTTCATGTGAAAGAAGCGAATTCACAAGTAATATAATTTTAGAATAAAATTATTTTACCATCTGTCAAATTGTTAAATAAAATGAGGTGGGCATTTTGCTAGTATTACCAGGGTACTCAATTTTTTTACCCGGTTATCTATTGATAAGCCCTAGTATAATATTGAGCGGTATTAATTTACTTTATGATTTTTAAATGTTATTATTACGTTTGCCTGATAAATGTACCTGTTTTTTTTACAGTTCTGTCAGTCAAATATTTTTTGTGGTAAAATTTAACATGACATAACACAAAATAATTTTATATTTGTGTATATTGTTCACGGTCTGGCAAAACTACGCGGCTAGTTCACGCATGCGCGCAGGTGGGATGTCGGGTAGAAGAGGGACTTTTGGACACGGTACGATGTAAACAAACTTGGTTCTACGCGCCTTCTGGTATATTATAATTCAATGGTTTTTCCCTTTGAATAAATGTTTTTTTAGTATCCGTTATCAAGAAAAACGTATAGTTGTACAGAGAATCAATGAAACATATTTTGAGGATATTAAATGTTAACGTAAGCCATGTCAGTTGTGAATTACAGGAGAAACTAATTACTCAATAATCTATATTCCTTCATTTTTTAACAACAAATTACTCAATTATTAAAAACGTCTTCACCGCACACTCTGCGATCATTAAGAGCAGCTTTGACAGCTTTATTCCTTCGATTGAACGCGAACAGATAAAGGTGTCAAAAAATTTCACTTTCGTCTACTTGACACTCCATTTTGTAAGCTTATATATTTAAAAATAACGTATGTAACGTAAAGCAATCACAAAGTTAAATAGAGCTGAAAATGTACTTCTGAATGACGTATAACATTTTGAGCTCATTTTTGAATTTGGAAAAAAACGGACACAACTTATGAAAACATCTAATGTGTATATATTTTGCGTAAGACTGATCATTTTACCTTCAAGTAATAAATTATCAAGCATTTAATGTATCAATGCTGTCAGAGCTCTATGCACCATCGGGTGCGGATAAATTTATTATGGTGATAATGATTTATTTATATTTTCGAGTCTCATACATAGTATTTCAAACTTCTTGTATCTGCATAAAAAATTTAAATATTTTGGGTAGGTAAAGGCTGAAGTTTTTTGGAGAAACATTTACGTAAGATAATAAAATACGTATTAATAGGTAATTAATAATGTTAAAAAAACCTAATTAATTAAATGGTGAAAGTGCATACGCAGCTTTAGACTTTTTCCAAGTCAGACGTCTTTGTGTATGTGTTGGTCCGACGCCCGTAAGAATGAGTAAGTAAATTGAGTTGTCCGATAGTGGTAGTGACCAGCTGATCGTTTGGTTGCGTGTGTGTGTGGAGAACACGCGACGCCTAAGCCAAGCGGCGTCGGTGTAAGGTGCAGGGTGATTACAAACGAGGGGTACAAACGAAATATATTTAAATAATAAAATCGGCTTTAGAATAAGTGCACAATTTTTACCAATAAAAATTGACACTTTCTGTTTAATTTGTTGGGGAAAAACATGAATAACAGTGTGTAGGTACTTCTTTTTTATTGACTATATCATCATTTTTAATAGGATTATTATTTTAGAATCGGGTTTTGGACCTGTGGCTAGTGTCTCAGGCTCACGGATCAAAGGTCCGTGGTTCGAATCCCACTCTACCCCAACTTGATTCCCATTCTCTAAAAGAGAGTTATTAACAACTCGTTGAAAATGGCCCTCAAAATTAAATATTTGGATAAATCATAAGAACGCAAATATTTCTTTAAAAAAAAAAAACAATCACAATTTTTGCTCTGAATTTGTTGCAAAAGAGAAAAAAAAATTGAGAAGGAAATTTGGAAGTCTAGGCATTTACAGGGCTTATGACCTGTATTTGGGTAGTTTGAGTGGTCAATTTACACACTGTAATATTCACCATTCTGCTAAGGTTTTTAAAATTCACATTTTCTTAACTCTTCCTAGAAACCTAAGTATCTAGACTTTCTTCATTTCGTACGGATCTAAAATAGTATTTTTTAGTAATGCATTTTTTAATACTCTTATTTGTTGTATAGAACATTAACCTAACTTTAAATGTATATTATTTTCATCTTTTCTTGATAGTAAATTTATAGTCTCAGTTTATGTACACTATATATTATATATGTCTCGTAATACAACGTTTTTTACTTGACGGTTACTTTAAGTTAAAATCCAGTAAAAGTAAAACGTGTGGGGATAATTCGACCTCGTAGTGAAGTGGTTAATACACTTGCCTAATATTCTTGAGATCTCGCGTTGAAATCTTGGCAGAGTTGGCGTGAAAATTCAACATTGCAATATTTCACAGTTTTTGAACTGGTACTTGAAGCGTAGGACTGATTCTTACCTTTCATGCAAAAAAATAATAATTTAGAACCACTGCAATTGGAGTGACAATTCAAATATCTATACTTTGCTGGGTGCGTATAGGGAAATTATTATGAACATGCACATATTTGTTGATTGTATTTTTTTTATATCTGCATTTGGTTTTGGATAAAAATGTCTGACATAGATTTTCTAACCCTCCTGTTATTGTGGTAAGATTAAGAATTCCCTGTAATGTGTTTTGCGGGTGTGTGTGTACACCTGTGTACGGCCCTATCTAGGATGTGTTTGTGTGGAGTGTAGGGGTGGTCAAGACGAAGAAATGGCGTCAATACGTGATGAAGTGTACTAACGATTATTATTATTGTTAAGATCAGAATGAGAATTAGAGTACTATGGTAGGTGTTAAGGTTTATTGTAAAACCTGTGTAAATATGAGCAACGTGAGGTTATTTAAGAAGAGAAAAAAATACCTGCAGTGGAAAATGAATAGAAATTTAAGACATTTTTGAGACAGGAATTTTTAAGTCTAGGCATTTACAGGCCTCATGATCTGATATTCGCTGGTTTGAATAATTGCTTTTAATGATGATATTTACAAATGTAAATCCCTGATGATTAATTTAATTTTATGATAATCATGTTGTCATGGACTTGCGGCCAGAGGTCCAGGGTTCGAACCCAACTCTACCACAACTTGGTTTCGACTTTCTAATACTGAGTTGTTTACAACTCGTTAGGCTCCCAAAATTTAATTGATTGGGTAAATCATAGGAACGCAAATTTTTGTATTGTTTAAAAAAATATATTTGGCATTATAGCAATAAATTGCTTTTTATTACATAACAGTGTCTCCGTGGCTTAGTGGCAGAGACGCTTGACTCACACATGCCAGATTATGGGTTCGATTCAACAAAATAACTTAATTTCTTCAAGCCTGGGTGTTATGGCGTCGCTTCAGTTCGTTTTTGTCCAACATACTAAAACACAAATCTGCCGAAATAGAGCTTTGAAGTTTTTTTTTACGAAATAGGAATAAATAATGACCACGATTTAAGAAATAATTCGTCAAAAAACTCCATAAACAATTTTGAAAATATATTTTTTTCATTTGAACTTTATAAATAAAGGCTTTTTCAGAACTCTTGTAAACTTTACTCAATTTCATTAAAAATGGTCAATTGGACAAAAACGAACTAAAGCAACGATGTGCTGTAATTAAACTCTGTAATTGGACGTCCCAGTCTGTTTTGGTGCAAAAAATTACAAATGAATAACATATGCATTAAAACTCCAACTATCCGGATTAATGAGTACCACATTTTATTGCTTTTGAAATAATACAGCGAATACAAATAACACTTACTCAAACATGTCCAGCAAAGTTAATTGCACACTTAAATTAAAGTTGAAAACATTTTCTTATTTTTTTATTTCCGGATAATAATTAAAATATTTGGCAATCTGGATGATTGGTGTTTAGATAAGCGGAATTTTACTTTTTTATATTGTTACATGTGTCTCACATTTATCAAATATATTTTTTTTTGTATCAGTCATTACCTAAATGCTTATTTTTCATTCAATTTAAAAAGTCAGATAAATATGTCCCCCGTCTGGTCAAATGGTCAGCGCGTTTGCCCACCAAGCCTCAGGTCTTGGGTTCAGTTTCCAAAATGCTCGACCAAAAATAATTATTTAAAAATGTGTTTTTACACTACGAATGACATCTGAAGCGTACGACTGATCAAATAAAAACAACAATTAAGATATGCCCAACGCACCACCGCTCAGAATAATTAAGGAACAGAAGGGAAATGATAAATAAATGACTTATTTTATTTATATCAGTTCCATAAGGCAGTAATATTAATCATATATTGCAACTGCGTAGGATTTTTTTTAGCAGGTAAGAACAACGTATTATATTATGACATTTACTGTGCTTATGCGGCTACTTTACACACTGTGTAACATTCACCATTCTGCCTATGTTCAAACATTCATATATTTTCACAACTGTTCCATCTGTTGACTTTTGTGAAGTTAAATAGCTAGAAACCTTTATTGGTCTAGCTGAATTATTTCACCTGCTAGGCAACGCCTGAAAATACATTAAAAAAAATTACTTCTGTTTATACCCGTTAATAACTTAAAAAATATTTTCAGTATGTCTAAACGGTGGTAGATACTGCTAGATTATCCTCTCGGTTGAAATAAATTTCAATCAGAATTACTCCATAGGGAGTGAAATAAAGCCTTGTCTACAAACATCAAACAAAAACAAAATATTTTTAATTGACAATTATATTGAAGCAGAAATCTCTTGCCTTGAAAGTGTAATCGTTTGCACAGTAAAATAATTTGTACAAATTCGAGGTTTTTTATTATAAAATTATGCAGCTAATACAGTCTTCAAAATAATTCTCCATCAATATGACAAATTGCGCCATAAACAAGTGCCCCCTGTAGACAGAATCTAGGTGGTCCTCGCTATAATAGTGGGAAGGTACATACGACTTTTCTAGTATTTATGCGTATACAGTATCGTAGGTGTTATGAAACTCATCTTAACCTTTTGCCCCGGGTGTTCATTCAAATATACACGAAATTTAGAATTTATTTCCTCGAAATTTAAAAGCGGCGAAGTACCAAAGTCTTTATTTATTTCTGCTTATGTTGGTAGTCCGCATTACACAAAAAATCTTCTTTTTAGTTTGACGGCTGGATTCTGGCTGGTTCGTTTGTCATGGAGCGATAGAACCTAGAGAGATCCTTTTGCCTTTGAAATGATATTTCAAGCAAATTTAAATATATTTTGATAAAATTAACTTTAAACTTCGAACATAAAAATTCTTTGAAATTTATGTACACAGCTTTAGTGAGGAGCCAGTTAGAATACAGCTCAACTATATGGACTCCGTATTATAGTCCACACCATTTTAAACTCGGAATCAGATGTGAATTTACTAACTATGACTTTCTGTTAACTACTTTGAACTTGTTAAAACTAACTGAGAGAAGAAAAAATATAGATTTATTGAACTGATTTAAGATTGTTTACTTTACATGGCACTGCCCAAATCTTTTGCAGAGAATTAACTTCAAGGTACCTGGACGAATGACTCGTCAAGTACCTCCGTTTAGTTGCAACATTTCGCGAACAGTATACTCGTATAATGCTATTCTGAATCGACTTCATGTACTCGGCAATAACTATTCTGACGTTGGTAATATATTTAACACAAAGTATAGTTTATATAAATCAACTCTTTTGAATTATTTCAAAGATGGTTAACTGTAATTAACATTTGTCAAGCTATGGTTATGTACCTTTATTATATTTTTAAAAAATTATTTACTTTCTCTTTTTGTAAATTTTTTATATGTTTTTTGGATTCTTATTTTTAACTTTAAAAAAAAACTTTTTTCTCTTAAACTTAGTATTATTATATATTGTAATGTTTTTTTTGTTTAATCTATTTATGATTTAAAACATACCTACCTCTCCTTTTTTTAAATAATAACTTTAAAAGAAAACAGTTTTTTCGGTCTTTTTAATTTTTATATTCTTTTCAATGATCTAATATTTACACAATATGTTAGCGTGTTCATTGAATGAAACCATTGAATTATAATTTTTACATATAAACTTTTTTTCCTCGTTTATTTACTGTATATTAAGTGTTTATTTATCCACAATACATATTTTTTTTAAAGTAAAAGGCACCACATGCCGTATATATTGATAATTAAATAAATAATTGATTTCATCTGATTCACATGTGACATTGTTAAAAAAAAACACGTGTTTCATTGAATTTGTAGATTTACCATTAGTTTGAAAGCCAGTTTTTATTAAAATTAAACGTTAAATCATTTCAAAAGCGAAGAAAATAAAATATAAAATTAAACAAATAAATTTCCCGAAATTTCAGTTAGTATCTGTATTTATGTTTGATTTATTTTTATGATTTAGGTAAGATTTTTTTCTCCATATTACATTATTAAAATTATGCTTATAGTGTCAAAAAATGTCTATAAAATAATGCATATCGGCATATGCAGTCGGCTTTGTGGTGGAGTGGTCAGCGCGTTTCCCTACGATGCAAGAGGTCTTGAGTTTGATTCCTGACATGGTTAATAAGATATACTTATGTAAAGTGGTGTTTTAACACTGGAATATTTCATAGTTCTCGGACTGGTACCCGAAGCATAAGAATGATCATCTTAATTTCATGTAACAAAAAATTCAAGGTACACTGCGATTGGTGTACCAATGCAGTCCTACTCTATGCACCATTAGGTTTGAAGTGGGATTCATTTTGAATACATATACATGCATACATAAATCTACAAATATTTGTTTTCATAAATTATGGTAAAAAAGAATAAAAAAACGTAACAATAACATTAGTACAGTACATTAAAAAGTATTGTGCAGATATTGAGCTGAGAAAATAGACACTGTCGAGATTTATTTAGCACCTCTACATTACCAAGTTCCTCGTTGCCCAACATCTGCCAAAATACGAAGTATATATATATGACAACATCACAGATAATATTGTAATCATCAAAATACTTCGTGGATGTAAATACAAAACATGCTGATTAAACCTTCTAAATGAACATATTTGCGAAAACAAGTTATAAATCCAGTTATATGTCATTTTTTGAGCTTTATCAACTGATAAAACCCTCTAAATTCTCCGAGGTCTAGTTTCGAAGTAATCATGTATAAACCTGCATCATTTTTTATTTTTTTTAATAGCATTAGTTCCATTAACTAGATATTTTTTTAATAAAAATTTATCAATTAAAACAATTTAAAAGAACTACCATGGTTGCAGAAGTACGTATCATGCCGAAAGTATCTTGAAAAAACTTTTATTTGGTCAAATATTCAAAGCGGTTAATGCCATAGTCATTTCAGTATAATTCATAGTCAATAATGCATTTAGAGGGTTTTGCCAGTATACCGACGAAAAATAGAATGCAGTTTTTTTAAATGTCCACAGACAATAATGCAGGTGTAAAAGGATTAAGGTAGTTGCTTCAGAAAATACTGTTTTGTAATAAACAAGCATAATTTATTTATTTATAATGCCTTTAGGTATATTTTCATGGATAATCATAATAAAAATTGATCATTATTATTTCCCGCTCCGCACCCAATAATGCATAGTGAACTGTATTGGTTTATCAATGGCAGCGTACCTTAATATTTTTTGTAACAAAGATAACATATTAGTCTGACGCTTAAAGTTCCCGTTCAGGAGCAATGAAAAATTCTAAAATCAAAACACAATTTTAAATAAGAATGTACGTTTTATATGCATTTTATTGTGTCTATGGTATTCTTGTTTAAAAACCAGACAATACCAAGTAAAAAATTTGGGATAAAAGTAGGACACCCAAATATCCTAAACATAATTTACCTGACTACTGAATACTGTTCTCTTGTAAGAAGTAATTAAGATTTTAATTCATCAATATGGTCACCCTGATATAATTTTCATGTTTATAATATAGAAAACATTCAACATAAATTTCTACGATATATAAACTACAAACTAAACATTCCAATACAAAATGTGAATTATGACTATTTATTGACACTGCTTAACCTAACAACATTTTCTGAAAGAAGAACTATAATTGATCTCATTGTACGGTATAAAGTTGTAAACTCTCTTTTTGACGTACCAAAAATACTTTAATTGATTAATTTTAGAGAACCTGTTGTCAATACTTGGAGTACTTTATTGTTTCATTGCTCCAGTACTTCTTCCAACCAACAAAACAATTCATTGATACCGAAACTGAATAGGTAAGGTAACACTTATGGAACGGCTGCAGAACAAGTCCAATTCTTTACTATTTTACAAGTCCACAATATTAAGTTTATTTGTAGCTGCTCGTCAAGCTATTCAATTCCATAAATTAAAAAAATACTTACTTGTTTATTTTTATTACCTTATACTTGTTTTTTATTTCTAACTATTATATCAAATTGCATTGTAGCATTGGCAAATACGCATTTCATATTTACATATTTTTATTTGTTCCTTTTTTGAGATAATATATGCTTGCTTGTTTATTAATTTAACTTAAATTTGTCTGTCTTGCTTACCGTAACACTTTATTTACTGTGTTTGATTTACATAATTTATTTCAGAAACTTTGCATTTTTTGTTTATATGCTTACTGTTTTTTGTTGCATACCTTTGTTATTATTGTTTTTTTTTCTATTGTAAAACTTTTTATTTTATCCTTTCTAACTAATTTCACATATTTTTTCTGTATATTTTCTGTGTTTATTATTTAGTATGTTAGCATGTATTTTATTTCAATTTTTTGTAAATGCCTTTTGGGCGTTAATGAACAAAATAAGTAAATAAATAAAAAATATTGAACATACACAAAAAGCACATAATGACTAGATTAACCACTTCATGACATAACATGACTTTACGTTATAATATATGTATATAAAAACCTATACTGGTTACATTATAAATAAATGAGGTTATTAAAAGCAAACTTAGAAATCTCCACTAAAAACGGAAAATTAGCTATTGATGCCAAAATAAAATATACATAAAAACCAATCTACCTAAATAATAGCGTAATTCAAAACGGTCTCGCAAAAACCGATTTTAATTATCCTACGTGACACCGCAAAATTAGCGTTCTCCACCGAGTTGGTGAAACTTAATTAGAAATCTCACAATTCTTTTTTCAAAGTTTTTCGAAAATATCTCAGTGTCTCCTTCAATGGAGATTTCTTAGTTTTCTCTTTTTTGACCTTTTATTTCCCCTTTCCTTATTCATTATTGCCTGCTTTGCAATAACTTCTTCTTCCTGTGCCATATCGAATCAGTTCGACGTTCAAGATTACTCTGGAGTAGGTATCCCTATACTATGGCAACCGGAACAGCTTCTCAACTTCGCGCACTCTCGTCCAGCCGTGGACGTGCCTCAGCCAGGACATCTGTCTTCTTCCAACTCCACGCTTTCCATCGATCTTTCCCTTCATTAGCTGTATAAGCGCATATTTGCTTTAGCGCGTTATGTAGTCCAGATATGCAAGATTTCTCTGCTAAATTGAGGACAGTAAAAAGCAACAACCCCTTCTCCGAAACTGTTTATAAAATCTTGTGTTTTTCTTCAGTTTCGTATATTCACTATCAATTTTTTAAAAACAAATTAAGCGAATATATAATATTTATTTAAAATCAATCCGTAAAAATAACAAAACATGGCAACTTTGAAAACTTTCATTGTAAATCTCACTGTAGTATTATCAATTTGTGATCAATCAAATAAACATAGTCAGTACAATCACCTTTTTCTAATTTTCCAACATGACAGAGAAGGACTACAGTGTTAATTCCAAATTGAGACCGCGGCCGTATGCTCTAGATTCCGCTTCGGGAAGGAAGAAAAACGTAGTCATATAAACAAAATGAACAGCGACACAAAACCCAAATACATATACGAAACACTAGAAGAATTATTTTTAGGGCAGTAGTTCTCTTTTGGCACTAGTTCGTCTCATTACCTCGTTAGTCACTAAATTTGTCCACGGGATTCTCAGCATTTTCCAATGAAGCCACATTTTAAAAGCCTCGAATTAGTTCATGGAGCTTATCTTGAGAGTCCATGTTTCAACCAGGTGGAGTAAAATTGACCACACATTGCATTTGACCATCCTCTGTCTCAGTTGTATGCACTACCATATTTTATTACAATGGATACAAATCCTTCTCGATAAATTTATCTGTCGATTTTAAATAAAGACATCTCTTTAATTAACCGTTAGATATTAATTAACAAAACAAATATGACGGCTGGGCCGGTTCTTAATTATTCCTAAGTAATGGACCAAAAAGGTTAATTGGTTTAATTTTCATGAGAGCTTATATAACCAATCGATAGTAATCAAGTGTAAAATATTTCAGTTTAGTTTGTTTCAACAGGACAAGATGTGACCATCCAACATGAATTTATACGAGCTTTTTGAAACACTATTTACCTAAGTTAATAGTGTTTTGAAAAGGGGCATCTTTGATATTAGATGGGAGATGATTCCACAGTCAAGCCGCATGGACAGTATATGAGTTGGAAAAAAAAGAGGAATTTTAAACGGGAATTAAAAGAGAACGTCGAGAATAATAATAAAAAGGTTAACTATGAACTGGTAAGCGTTGAAATTTTCACGGAAGTATAAAGGAGCGTTAGGACTATGAAGTACAGTGAACATAAGTGAGAAAGTAATAGTCTCTCCGCTGTCTAATTTTGAGCCATTTTAGTTGCCTACGATAAACAGGTACGTTCGGTCATATTTTATAACACCAATTAACGGTAGCTACAAGTCAAAAACACTCGTCCAGGATTTGGGTTTTATTTTACTCACAGAACTATAAATATTTATTTTTTCGCACTGACACGACTTTAACTTAAATAGCTCTCTCTCTCTAATTGCTCTCTCAGAATGCCGAAATTCTTAAAGATGGGTAATTCTTCTTTACTCCATGCCGAAAATCGTTTAAAGAAATTTTAGTATGAATCATAACAACACAATGGTCCTAACCCTTTGAGAGCGGAAAATTTATTGAATTCATCACAATCGCAACGGCCGTAAATGTAAATTTTAAAGCCAATAAATAACGCCTCCTGTGTTCGGTAGCTAATCTCTACAGCAAACCACAGCATTAAATTACTGACTTTTGACTTTTTTCCCTACATTTTACTGTTACAATAAAGGGCAACGCAGTTTCACTGACTGGTGTGCCGTCGATGCACCAGGACTGATTATTTTTTTAAAAGAGAAATACTGGGGTTCTTAATATAAACTAATTTTATTTTTCAAACCATTTCCTAAAAGTCGTAAATGATTTGTCCTGGGTAAATGGAAATCGAGTTTTAGTAGAGCAGGATTTGAACCATTGTCTTTTGGTCCGTGAGTCCACAATACTACCGCGGGACTACAACGCGGTTCAAAATTTTTAAATAATTCCATCCATCAGACAAAAAAGTTTTTATTTTTAGTTTTATGTCTATCAATTTTAAATTTTGACAGTTCTGATAGATTTTTTTTGCAAAAAATAACAAGCAAAAAAGCATGCTGAAATGCATTTCGATGTAAAAAAGAGTAGTTATTTTAGTGTAAGTTTCAATAAATTAAATTTAAGAACAATATTTAGTTTTAAGTATTTTTAGAATATTTAATCCAATATCTTAAACATTATTATAATCACACTCAAAACTTCATATAATGGAGCAATTAACTATAACACTAAATAAAATAAGGTGATCAGTGCTACGGTATAGATGCTGTTCAAGGGTCAACAAAATATTGTTTTATAAAAACACCTTTTAAACGGAATTTCTCAACAATCTTGCCCAAAATCGAACCCGGGACTCAAGGCATGGTAAGACTGTGCACTTACTAGTACACCATGAAGCTGACTTAACCGACGTTTTATCTTCGAGTAACCAACAAAAGAGTCAACAACACTTTTCCAGGATTCTGGTTCGTTTTCACATACAAAACTGTTTTCTTCATTCCGCCCGGACACGGAAGAAATACTTGTAGCAACATTAGAAAATTATAACACACGTGCTTGACAAAATTATGATCTTACCGGAATTGAACTCGGAAGCCTTGCTGTCTATGACCATAGAGGCGAATGCTTTAAGGCGCGGCGCGGCGCGTATGGACACAAGTGTAGTGTCCATAGTATGCGCGCGGGCGCCGCAAGGCGCCGCGCTGCAAAACGCTCGCCATTATGGCCCTTACGAGTCAAGCGTTTTAGCCATTACACTACCTGTGTCGCCGTTAAATTGTGAATCCAGTTTTCGGTCAAAAGTTTTCCGCGTATTTAACAGTAAAATTCAGTCTCATTACACTAATGGCGGGTAATATAAACATATCTGGTAGCGGCCTCTGCTCAACAATGGTGTATTGTGGAAGATACCATTGGAAGATGGCAAGAGTATGCGGGCTATTGGACAAAGGCGTTCCTGCTTTCTTGAGAGTAACGCTTCCCCATAAAGGACGATAAAACATATATGGGGCGGTTTATTCTATAATTGACCAGGAGGAAAAATAATAAAAATAAATTAAAATATTGAATTTGGACACTAACAAAATGTTAGCACGGGTCTCGGACATTACTGCAAAGGTTTTACAATACGCTTCTGTGCACTCTCATTTATTTTTGTACACTCGCAATTGAGGACCGTTTTAACAAAATGTAAATTTTTCAGGAGAAGGTTTTTTAATTTTCAAAATAAAACTATTACGGTTATAACTAAAACAAAAAAAAATATATAGATATATAAAATTCTTACACGTGTACTAAAAATCAACAATGTAGAATCCGTAAAATTATTTATAAAAATGTTCTAAATTCACAAATTTTTACAAAAAAAAAATATCTAAAAATTTTTGAAAATTGATTTACGTTGGGAATTAAATAAGTTTGTTTTTGCATGAAATCATTTAAAACTGTTTTTTTTGTAAAATTATATGTATACTGACATATCTAAGTATCTATGTAAATTTACACTTTTAGGTATTTATCTCCTATATATTTTTTACATCCATAATAGCACAAATAAGGTTGATAATAAAATATATTTCAAGTAATTTATTTTTTTCTTGGCCGAAATCGTGTTTTGTTTGTGATTTTTTTTTTCGATTTTAAAAAAACTTAACACCCAAAGAAATATGTAAATATTTCGCTTTGTGAAAACTCTACGTGGTGTAGTTATTTCGTTTTGTAAAAAAATCACAATATTTGAACCGCTACAACTTCGAATATATATCGTTATGTTAAAGTTTTATTTCACCAATCGATAAAGCTCACATGGAAGAACCCATTTCAATAAAAAAATACATTTGGTTTTTTTTTTGTAGAAATTTCACTTTGTGAAAACGTTCCTTAATTCTTCTGTTACGATTGTAAATCCAACAACTCTAAATAAAGCAAACAATATTGATGAAACACAATAAAAAAAAAATTCATCATTATTCCTCTTCCCACACCTAATAGTGCAAAGGGCACTGCAGTTGTACACCAACCACAGCGAATCTTTATTATTTGGTTACATGGACTTAAGATGACCAGTGTTACATTTCGGGTACCAGATCAGGGACTATAAAATATTCTAGTGTAAAAATACCTTTTTAAATAAGTATTTCATGTCGACCGTATCGGGAATCGAGCCCGAGACCTCTTGCATGGTAGACAAACGCGCTGACCCCTATACCACGAAGTCGATTTAATAAATTAAGATAAAAAAACGATATTATTCAAGTTGAGAAAATGTCAATTAAAAAAGTTTAAAAAAATAAATTATAAATTGTAAAACGTAAATACATTCAAAATTTGATAAAATAGTATTTCACCTAAAACTAAAAATATTTTTTGTTTGCAAAAATAAACCAAAATATTATAATACTAACATAATATAAAAATACAATGAATTCTAATTTGGTCTTGATATTTTTTTTATTTTTATTATGGTACACAAAAATAAAGAGATGGGTATTTATATATCTGTAATCATAGTGTTCTTATCATAGGTGGACTATACATTTGTGCATTATATGCGACACTAAGCACCCGTCTTGTGTTTCGTTCTGTTCAACTGAGGCTTCGGAACTCATCTGTTTTTGATGGGAAATAGTGTTTTACGCGCAGTGGTCAGTAAATAAAAAGCAGCGTAAAAGGGCGTGACATACAGATTTGAATTTACTGTAATCTGGCATGTACAGTTAGTACTTTTAACTCTACTACGCGTTTTGCACGACGATGTTGATACAACATGACGCGACAACGCTCATTTTTAAAATATAATTTCAAGCTATCGTCATATGAAGCGCCATTTCTATTTACTTTTTTATTTATTCATTTAAAATTACACTCGTTAACATATCCCAATAAATATTCCCATTGGAATTCTCATTCATATCTTATTCATATTCCCATTCATATTCTAATATTATTTTTAATATTTCCAATAAATTGTCTGTATATTTGTAGAATTAACATGGATTCCATAATGCCTGTCTAATGTATTAACTTGTGTTTGTTTTTCTTTGTTGTATTCCTTCTATTATTTGTTACTATATTATATATGTTTTTCGTTAAATAATTTGTTTAAAATGGACATTGTAAATTCGTTAAACAAAATAAAACATATCCGTGAACTTATTAAGCTTTAGAGGCTGTGCTCGTGTTAAGCAGTAGAAATAAAACAATAAAAATTACAACATCTTATGCAATAAAATAACAATACAAAAAAAATTAAAATAACTAAATTCTACAAAAGATAATACAAAAATAATAATTCTTTTAAATATATATTGTACGAACTTAATTACAAACATAATCAATTATACAAAATAAAAGTATCATTAGAATCAGTAGAAAATAATGTAAAAACACAATTTAAATAAAAATTAAGATATGGTGTCTATAAAATCACTCTGTACACCAGTAGAAATTAGAGTATTAAAAAAATATGCCAAATAACAGTGAGTTCTTAATAAAATGATACAAAGAAAAGTAACGAAAAAACATAAAAAAATTTAGATATATAATAATCTAATAAAAGTATGGAATGAAAGCGGATTCGTATATTTTCACGAGACTTGAACTAACTAAACTAACTCAATTATACCTCGATACAACATACAGAATTATTTTAAAAATTAATAAACACAACACTAATTATAAAAATAATAAATTAACCTTACGATCAATGTTTTAATTTAATGTAAAAATGCATAATTTTGATTAACAATCAATAGCATCAATAAACGAAATTTCCATTAAGTATTATTTTTATTTTAATCGTCGCTCATTTTTAAAAACACGTTCTCTTTTTTCAGTTTTTAATACAACTTTCTATATTTTTGTAACATTGAGATTTTTTCAATTTAAAAGGCACGCATTGCGGATAGTTAGATGTATATTTTATTAAGAAATATACGAATTACTTTAATGGTTCAAATATCTATAAGAGCGTAATGAATATGTCATTTAAATTAAGCAAAATTAGATATTATTCAATTACAAGAAATTTTCATAAATGACGTCGAGGAATTTTATTGTGTCCTCTAAATAAATTTAATTTCAACATTGTGTATTCATTGCAATACTTTTGAAACTCAACACTTCTCAATTCGCTCATGTAACTGATATGTTGCATTGATCAACTTTAAAATTCAAAAAAATTACCGTTTATCACGTAATAAATACTCAGCAAATAATATGGTATTTACAGTATTTAGCTTTTTTTTTCATTTTTTTTTTTTTCAAAAACAGGTTGTTCATTTGCGGCTCTTTTTAGCGCGTGTGTTTTAATTTTATTGTATGAAAATCATAGTTTTATGTATTTATGTTTAACTAATTTTATTAAAATTTTCTATTTCCAAAAGGTCACTTATTATCTCGAACATGGGTCGCTTTAGTCCAAGGGCACCTTCGAAAATCCGTTGCACTCATTTAGAACGAATTACATCGAATCACAAGACAGAAAAAGACACAAGTTGTTCATAATAATGAGCAATTTCACAAGCGTGAGCGAGACGTCATCATTTCTCCGATTATATTCACATTCTACCGATTTATGATCAGTTTTATTACTTTCTAATACTTTTTTTACAAGAAGGAAAGAAAGTGAGTGGGCCCTATGCAAAAAAAAACTTAGATATAATTAAATTCAACATCTATAAACACGCATTTCTCATAACATTTGCTTTCTAGTTGGAGCTTCTGCTCCACAAACAGCCTTCAGGGTTCTTAGTCGATAATTCCTGTCGGCATCTCGTAGGTTTTTTTTTTTTTTTTAGAAAAAGAAATATTTGCGTTCTTATGATTTACCCAAATATTTAATTTTGAGGGCCATTTTCAACGAGTTGTAAATAACTCACTATTAGAAAATGGAATCAAGTTGGGGTAGAGTGGGATTCGAACCACGGACCTTTGGTCTGTGAGTCCGAGACACTAGCCACGGGACCACAACCCAATTTAAGGTTAGAAAAAAACTTTCGACAAACTTTAAACAGTTGACGTCTAGCACAAAAAAATCTAATGTGTGTAATAAACAAGTGAGAATGATTTAAATTAAACCAACAACCAATCGCCAAATAGTAATTATTTGAGTGGTTACGAATTTGGATTATTTTTATTTGCATTTATTAATTTATTCAAATTATTTCAATAGTGCACACATATTTACATAAATTAATTTAAATGATGGGCTATTAAAATAAATCTTGTAATATTATTTTTCGAGTTCTAATTTCAACCTAAAACGAGGAAAACACGAATAAAAGCATATCAACTAATAAATATGTTTATTTTTTGGGTGATACCGTGTGTGTTGGATTTGTTTTGACGTTTTGGCTACCATTGCAAAAAAACATCTTCAAGGTAAACTGTGAGTTTAGAAAAATTGAAAACAACAATGGACCCCGGTTAGAGCCTTGCGGAACACCCAAGAAAGTATGGAAACACTCTGACGCGAATAGACCGTAGGAGACGTATAGCTCGTCATTTATTTTAACATACCATCCGAGAAACCGATCTCATACAGCTTATTTAAGATGACATCATGGTCAACAGTATCAAAGGCCTTGGCGACATCATTATATGAACAGTCTACCTGATGTCCTGCATCCAGAGCTTCCGTAACGTAGTTCATAAAAAACATCAGATTGGTTTTAACCGAGCGGCCTTTTCTGAACCCATGTTTTTCATTAATAATAAATGACTCTACTCGGGAAGTGACGATTTTACATGTGATAATTTCAAATACCTTTGCTGGTGTAGAAAGAACAACTACATGTCTGTAATTTTCTACTGATGACTTATTTTAGAGGCTTGTCAGAAGGTGGAAAAGAAGAGATATAGAAGAAGGTAATAATGGAGGTAACTTTGTTCTCATATATAAGAGTTGGCACTAGAATTCTTTTGTAAACTGCTAGTTTTACCTCCTGCGATAAACATTTGTTTGCCAAAGTAGATTTCAGTGCAGCGTTTACCCTGCTTCCGGCACTCACCTTCCTTTCAATATCTTTTTCAGTCTTTCCATCCCCAGTAAAAATACTTCCCAGATACACAAATTCTTCTACCTGATTCAAAATATCTCCATTCACACTGATTTCACGTTTAGTTATATTTTCATTCCTTTCAAAAACCAAATCAACATTCATTAGCAAATCGTTTTTCTTGCTTATATCGTAGACTTTTATTACCAAGCAAAAAATAAACAACTTTTATTTAAAAGAAAAATGTTTATCTGAAGGCAAAAACTGGATTAGGCGTGTCTTATCATTTTTATTTTTCAATCAAAAAGCCAGTTTTTAAATTTTATGCTATGTTAAATGAGATCACTTAAACAAATCAACGATGTGTTTAATACTTGTTTACTTGAAGTAAATATAATTATGTCTTCAATTTACCGTCGACGTCGTTTAAAAATTTTCGTGAATACCACTCCTAATTTAAATTTCAAACCGTGGATGGTAGAACGTCGAGCTAAGATTCTAAATTTGAATGTGACTATTCAAACGGCAACATTCGGGAATTATAAATTCAAAAGTGACGCTTTACGATCGAAATTTAGAGTTATGCCCTTAAGGATGGAAATTCCACTGGGATTTTATTAAAATATTTTGACACAACTCAACTGGGTTTTGTATCATAATGTCCATAATCAGATAAGTAATGGGTGTATTTTTTTAAAGGAATCCAATGTTTACTAGGAAATTAATTTATTGATGCTTTCGCTTTTTTAAAATGCCTAATAGGTGTCGCGGCGCGTCTCATCGTTACTACTTTGTACAGAAAAAAATACGATTAAAAAAGAATGGACACGTGCATGCACACTTACATAAACACGCATATGCGCATGCACAAGCCCACTCCTATGAACACGCACATTCACATGGACACCCAAACGCACATGAACACGCACTCGTACACGCATACGTACACGAACATGCACACACACACTTGTAAACATAAACATTACCGAAATTTATTGCAACAGAGCGGGAAAACATTTTAAGAAGGGAATATGTAAATCTAGGCATTTACTGGGCTTATGATCTGTTATTGGCTGGTTTAAGTTTACTCTTACTCGCTGTGTAAAATTGACCATTCTGCCTATGTTTTAACATCCACATTTCCTCAACTCTTCCATCTGTTGACTTTTGTGAAGTAAAATTTAAACTAAATAATTTCTTTGGGAGAAAATCCAGCCTTATAAACATTTGGACACACTCAAAACATTGTTGATAAACTTTACCTTTTTAAAGTTCTTTCGAAAAATTTAAAAGGTAATACACAAACATGTTTATTGATGGGTATTATAGATTGCAGTAGCTTTGTTTTTTATTTTTTGCTTCACGCATATTATTGAATTACCAAACCATCTTAAAGTAGCATGTTTTTATTGAAAAGATTGTGTAAAATAAGAAAGAGATTAAATAATGAATTTTATAGGACAAAAAAAATATATAAAAAATAAGTTATTTAAAATTCTTTTTTTTAATAGAAAGATTTGCGCTCCCGTGATTGACTCAAACATTTTAATTTCGGGGCCATTTTTAAAGAGTTGTAAAAAACTCACTATTGGAAAATGGGAATCAAGTTGAGATAGAGTGGGGTTTGAAACTCGAACCTTTGGTCCGTGGCTTCGCAACACTAGCCACGGGACCACACACCGATTTTATTAGGGTTGTTTTTTCGGAGCCGTTTTCAACTTGTTGCTAACTCAAACGAAGAAAATATGATACAATTTGTAATAGAACGGGGTTCGAATCTCAGACCTGTGATTCATGAGTCTGCGTCTACACCACGACACTGTAAACTAAAAGTAACAGAAAAATAAGCTGTTAAATTGAAATCATTAAATATTTCAGATTGAAAACAATATATATGTACATGAAGGAAAAAGTCAAATCCAAAAGTGAATTTTAGTGTACCACAAGGATCGATCTTAGGTTCACTGTTATACATATTATATATAAATGACGTATCATTGTATAATTTTAAAAGACAACGACAGCAAAAAAAAAATTGAAACTAGTATATGACCTCCCTTATCCAATACACTAACTAAAGAACTCGTACTAAACTAAACAATTAAATGTTAATGAAATTTTTCATCAAAAATCCTTTTAAAAAAAATCATAAATTAGTCACTAATATTATAGACAAAGAACTAAAAATAAAAAAAACATGTAAGAAATATAGACATAATACAAGAATATCAGAACAATACCACATACAACATTCCAAAACTTGACTAAGACAATCGAGACTAATAAATCGGGGACTGAAATTATACAATGAACTACCAGATTTAACTAAACAAAAGACTCTAGATAATAAAATAATATTATAATCAACAACAAAATATAAATAAAAAATTATATATTATTTTCGTAAAATGAGCCTAATATTCCATAAGAGTTAAATAAATTTTAAATAAAAAAATTAAAAAAACAAGGTGTAAGATGATTAACAAATAAAATAAAGTATATCGGATAAAGTTTAAAAAAAGAAACTAGACTGAATATTTTTTTTTAAAGTTTGAGATTTAAAATGGAATATATAAAATGCAAACTTTGCTATAAAAAAAGTCAACCAACCTAAAAAATGGCTTCATTTTATGTAGGAAGTGATCTGAAACGGAGGGCAGTAAATCAAAAATCTGTTAGAAAATTATGTTTTCCTAGAATGGTCAATGGTCAAGGATCCTAATTAGAAATCCTGGACACACCTGTAATATCGTGATAATGAGACACGAGTAAGGTCTCCCTAGGTAAGCGTGCTAGGTGAATTTTAATCAATTCAAATCTTAAATATTTATATTTTATTGTTTGGCGATTACATGATATGAATACATTTAAATTCAGATCTATGATTTATTGAACTGCGGTTATCAAATAATTTAACATGGGTTATGTAATACTGAAGCAAAATATTAGTAGATGTTGTGTAGTATTAGTTGCGTTGTGTTAGTTTTGGGTGTGAAATAGAACCAGAACCCTGGATGAGTGTTTTTAACTCGATGACTGCTCTCAGGTAAAAATCCTGAACATGAAACCGAGTGGAAATAAATTTGCCTTGTTCTGTACTGGTTGTTACGTTTGCCTACCATTTTTGAGGTCCTGGGCCCCGGATTACAATGGGACATTAACAATTATCTTCAATTTTATCTACAAAGTAAAATTAAGTTATATGTGTGAAAAGCAGAAATGCATAAAAATTTTCTTCTCAACATGTTCAATTATAAGTTACATACGAAAGAACTTTAAATATTCATGTAAATATGCTCAATTTCGTCCACAAATATCGGGTTTTTTCTTTATAGACAGTAAAAGATAAATCTGTTAACTTTTCATTGTAATCGGGGCCCGAGGATATATTTCAAGCAAGGTGGTCTTAAAAAATTAAAATAGAAGAAACGTTAAGTTAAACATTTAAAGCGGAATAAAAATATAAATACACCATCTAAAATGAATTCGCCTCAATATTAAAAAAGAAAGAATATAAGTGAGTTAAGGATATTCGCTAAGAAAACACAATAATTCCAGCAATAGATAGATACTCCCGGCAACATATAAGATTACTCTTAACAATTTGGTAGGGTGCCAACTAATAAAGAAATTGTATTATTAAAGATATCGGTGTATTATTTCTGTGTTCCCGAGTGGAAATATGTCTCGACAAATAGGACTGGGATGGTTACGCCGTTACGCGTGAATGGACTGGCCAAACAATGGACTTATTAAGGCAAGAATCTTTCCAAAACTTAATCAACTAATTAATCCAATAATATTTACTATTGGCAAATCCAATATCTTTCTGTCAAGGGCTTATTAATGTTTTCACGTTATTTACGTCGATTCTACATTATTTTGTTATTCATCATCATCATTTCCTTTTACGCATCCAAAGGCGCTTAGGGCACTGTATTGGAATTTAGAAAGTTATTGTTGAATTCAAATCCATAAGGACAGCATATATGAAAATTGTTGTAATACTTTCAGCTTACTAAAATGCCACACTAAAAAAATCCAGAAAAATTTAGTTTATTTTGGCTTCAAAAATTTTTATAGACTCCTGAAAGAAATTGAGAAAACACAATTTATTTAAAAAATTGAAAACAAATTGAACTAACACCTCGCAAAAAAACAAACATATAATGTATTTTATTCTATTCAAATAACCGGCACATATTGTTTTTTACATGTCAGGTAAAAAATACATTAATATACTATATAGAGGTAAAAAGCGTAAAGTTTTAACATTATTAGTTAAAAATAGCATTTAAAAATAATATTTTGCTTGGAGTTATTTTCAAACTATAAAGTGTAAAAAGGTAAACAGTATAAAATATGCATTCAAATAGTTATGACAATATTGATAAATAGAAATATTTTGAACCGATAAATAAAAATAATGGGAAAAAACTTGAATTAAAACCATTTAGAATAACATTTATCGATAAAACACATATTATTATTTAAAACTACTAAGTACTATTTTCTCTCACGCATGAAATACAAAGGAAGAGCCGCTTCGCCCCGTAAGTACTAAATTTTATATAGAATTAATTGAAGAAATTCCTAAAAACATAAAAAAATATTTTTTTAAAATATATATTTAAAATTAAATGTAAACAGTGTACATGAAAAAATACTAGGTTTGATATATTATAAATAGTAAATATACATAAATTAAAATAATTTTATACAAAATAACTGGTTAAATATTATAAATTAGGATTGAATATTCGATAGTGAAAATAATGTAGGAATAAGTATAGGTGTAAATATTGTGCTGTAAATATTATTTTAGACTGTGTTTAGTATAGAACTAAATAAAATTAAAAATGTATAAACAAACATAATAGGCTAAAACGCCAACTCCAACACTACGAGCTTTGGACTAAGATTTAAACTTTTTTTAGGATTTTTACCAGAGTCAGAGGCTATGGAATTGAAAACACTCATCCAGGGTTTTGGTTCTATTATACCTACAGAACTGTATTCTTTATCCATCGGATACAAAATACTATATATTTATATATATGTATATATATATGTTTATATACATATATTATATATATATATTTAACAACAACAACAAACCATCACGCCGTTTTTCCGTAAGGGTAGGCAGAAAGGATAGAACCCCACATCACTCTATCTTTGCATACAGATCTCGCTTCCTCTACATTCAAACATCTTCTTATGCACGCGCGCCGATTATTCCAACTTTTGACATGTCCATCTTGGTTACAGTAAAACAAAAGATTTATTATTTATATTTTTCTATTAATATTTTGTATATTGTTTAGATTATTTTGGATGTTGTTTTAAAATGTTAATAAATATTTTTGATTTATGTATATATCGAAGAGTTCCGACTTAACACGTAATTTTCTAACAAGTCGGGACATAAAAAACATATTTTTGTGTCTATGATAAAATTGTGTATTTTGTGCATTAAATAAAAAAAATATACAAAAAAAGATTAAAAAAATAATACCAATGAAGCTTTTAGCTCCTTTACTTCACAAAAACCGACAGATGGAAGAGTTGATGAAATGTGGATGTTAAAACATGGGCAGAATGGTGAATGTCACACAGTGTGTAAAGTGGCCACTCAAACCAGCCAATGACATGTCATAAGCCCTGTAAATCCCTAGACTTCTATATTCCTTTCTCAAAAATGTTCTCCCTCTCTGTTGCAATAAATTTAAAGATACGATACGTTTATTGTGTAGGCATAATAATCATTTTATCTTTTGTACAACCCGCAACGCCTAAAGTTAATTTTTGTCACTTAGACCAATGACCGGTCATAAGCCCAGTCAATGCGTATAATTCCAAGTAACCTTCTTAAACATTTTCTTCGACTTTTTTACAACGACTTATCACAATATATACGCTTTTATTTTTGAGTTTACAGAAAATATTTTTTAAGCGCGGTTTATGAGAGCAATATTTAACCCCTTTGGGGTGAAACGTTTACAGAGTGGATTCGCACCGCGGTCTGACGCGCACTCACCCGCTAAAGGGTTGAAAAGCTATCCCCGTTCATTACGCTACAACACCTTTCTTTGTTAACTCGCTATCATTGTTTGTTGTGTAATTCAAGCGAGTAATTAAAACAGAAGTTTCTACAGAAAATGAAAAATACCAAACTTGTGTTGAAGGTTTTTAAAGTCAAACAAAAAACAATATTTAGACCAAATACAGGAATGCATAAGAACACGTTTCTATTTGAATTACGATATGTTTTTTCTTTTTCCGCGCCTCATGGTTCATTGGGCAACCGCAGCGTATCTAGATCATTTTTGTAACGTGAAGGTAAAATGATTAATCGTACGCTTTAGGTTTTAGTACTCCTAGTCCAACGACTATTAAATATACTGTAAAACACAGCTTTACATAAAAAAATATTCAATCAATGTCTGAATGAACCTAGGCATTTATAGGTCTTATGACTTATCAGTTGCTTGTTTCAGTAATCATTTTTTCGATTTCTACGTCACCTTAACTTTCAGACGTTGTATATTTACTCAAAACAGATGTGCTTTCACATTATTTGATACTTCCTCTTATACGACATCTGTTGAATTTTTGGTAAAGTTATTTTTTAAGACATTTTTAAAATTGTATGGATCACTTAAACGAATTAACAAAAGGTCAGTATTATTCACAAAAATGACAAAAAGGTTCTCTCTCCTAACCTACTACTACTACTACTATCATCACATAATAGCTGGAAAAATCACAAATAAAATAAAATAAAAATAAAATAAATAAAGAAATCATGCCATTTTCCCGTAGAGGTAGGCAGGGAGAATGGACCGCCACACACGTCTATACTGGCATACATTCCTAGCTTCTTCCACATTCATACATCTTGTTATACACGCCCTTCGGTTCTGTCTGCTTTTGACATGACCAGACTTAAGAATTTGGTTTATCTGATCATGCCACGTCTTCCTTGGTCGTCCTCGTCTTACGATACCGTTCATTTTTGCCATATTTACTTGTTTTACCGTTCGTTCACTGTCCATTCGTTCTACGTGACCAAACAATCTCAGAGACCCTTTCTTAATCTTATCAATTATACTTAACTCAGATTTACACTCTCGCCTGATTTCATCATTTGTAATCCTGTCCTTCATTGATTTCCCACACATTCGTCTGAGAGATTGCATTTCAACCGCGTTCACTCTGCTTTCACCCTTCCTCTGCCAGTTTTATGTTTCTTTCCTAACCTATTTCATACATATATTATGGAATAATGATGCCGAGCTGCAATTTTGTATATGATAAAAACAAAAACATACAATTTAAATTAAGTACAAATAATAATAATGTTGAATGTGTTTTTCTCAATAAAAAATAAATTTAAGTAGAAATAGCAATATAAGGGCGATACGTAAATAACAGAGCATTTGTTAGCCATATTTGGAAACACAGACCTATTCACGAATTCTTTGGAAAATCCTAATTACGCCCCTACTAAATTCTTCTGAAATCCAGGGTTGTGTAAAAGCAGTTAATCAATAAATTCCCGATAAACTTTTATGGACATGACTTTAGTTTTAATATTTCACGTATTTAGATAGAGCTAATGAGCTTTTTGAAATATAATTATTTTTTGCTATATTTTTATTTGTCTAGGTAGATAAAGAATACCGATCATTTGGTACGTTCACCTACTATGCATAAGGTCCTAGGTTATACTTCTGGCAGAGCATACGCGAAAAATTGTATCAAAAGAGGGTTCGATAAATACATTTTTCACTGATCTGGACTAGTACTTGAAGCATTATGTGTCATTATATTTACAGTGGATTTTTTAAATTGGCTTTAGCATTGTTGATATTTTTCTACTTATTTTGTTTATGTAATAGCGGTAAAAATTCCAAATTAAATAAAATAAAATAAAATAAATAAAATAAAACTAATTACCTTACCTTCTGTGTAAGAAAAAATATCAAGTGGACCAATTCAGAGCCACAACTGGGTGCGGATAGGTAAAAGGTAATATTATTATAATTGGTAAAGAAATCATCATCATTCCCTTTCCGCACCTAACGGTGCATAGGACACTGCATTGGCTTACCAATTGCAGCGTATCATGCTAATTTTTGTAACATGAAGGTAAGGCGATCAGTTTTACGCTTCAGGTGCCAGTCTAGGGATTATAAAATATTCTAATGTGAAAACATTCTTTAAAATAAATATTTCATTTCAACCTTGTCGGGCATCTAACCCGAGGCATGTCGCATGGTAGGCAAACGTGCTGACCATTACACCACGATGCCGACAATGTGGTGAAGAAATACTTGAATGAAAATAAAAATAACTATAAAATAACGTAAATAATCATACAGTGATAAATTGATAAATTAAACCAGCCAATCGCAAAATATAATCCCCGTAAATGTTTTTTCATCCCAGAGAGATTCTTTGTTTTTAAATCCGAACCAAGCTGAGTCCCAGTCGCTAGTTTTGCGGACTCACAGATCAGAAGTCTGAGGTTCAAATCTCACTGTACCACAACGTGATTCCCGTTCTCTAACAGTGAATTATTTACATCTCGTTGGAAATGCCCTTCCAAATAATTTTTTTTGGTAAATCAAAAGACCGCATATACCTATTTTTCATAAATTTTATATTTGAAGCACTAACTTTGTGGTTATTTATTTTATTTAATACTTATTTTTTTATTAAAAATATCAAAATGTAAATCGTCATTTCTTCTTTTTCTTTGGTCGCTCCTGCCGGAGCGGAGGTGAGCGACCATTATTCTGTATTCATCACGATCCCGGGCCAGTATAATCAGAATCGAACCACTGTCTGAGATTTTTGAGCCATGATGCTCTTTTCTGTCTCATAACCAGCCCGCCTTCTATTTTTTCTTTATTAATACGTTGGAAAAAGAAATTAAAAGAATAATTCTTTTCGTTGCGGAATATGTGACCAAAGTATGAGGATTTTCTTCTTTTGATAGTGGTCAGTAACTCCCTCTCTTTGTTCATTATTTATTTATTATATTTACGGTCTAAGCCAATTACAACAGTTACATGAAGAAACATAAATGCAAGAAACTGAACAAAAAGAACATTAAACTATTTGGCAAAGACAAACAAGGGCAAAACAATAATTGTATCCAATATATTAAAAAAAACGAAACACCTAAAACTTTCAGCTAAACCATGCCAAACCAACTTCATCCCACACTGTTTAGTCGCGAAGAGATCTACGAAAAGCCGGAAGATCTATCCCAAAAAATTCCAAGTCGTGTGATAAATTGACTAATTATGCTTAAAAGCACTTCATTAGAGATTCAATCGGTCCATGAGATTTGAAGCATTATTCTGCACAACCAAATTTTGAGGGCTTCAATTTATACCCATGTGACAACACATCTTTTACATTTTGTAAAATTTATTTTTATTTTTATAGTACTTTTCTACCCTAATCCACAGCTAATATAATAGTGTATTTTGCTTCAGGTCAAAACTCTGAAAAATTCAATATCGTTACTGCAAAAAATATTTTAAACTAATTTTATAGGCATGTTATAAGTGTTTCGTTCTTTGTATGTATAATTTTAGTTTATTTAGGTATATTCTTTTGTACGTGATTCATTGAATCACAAATAAACGTCAATTATAACATATAAAACAATTTAAAAATTAGTAAATTAATCCAAACAAAAGAATAAATTAAAATCAACAGCATTATTCAAATGATTCAAATCAACAAACTAAAATTAATAAACACGAATCTTATGCCAAGCTGTCTTGTCATGCAAACATTCTTCGACTCCATAGTAGTTTTTTTCCAAACAGCCTGTGCTTGACAAAATCTTTAAAAAAAAATGTTGCAAAGCCTGAATTTTAAGAGGTACCTTGTTATCGAGTCGAATGCAGTTTGAGGCAAAAGAATTATCATTTTTTTGCAGTCGATTAGTGGCCATAACAACTACCATATCTTTATTTCTCGTTTTGAGCCTTTGTTGATAAATATACTAAAAATATCAAAAGATAAAAAAAAAATCATATGGAACTTATCGAGAAAAGCACGATGGTAGCAAAACGAATAATCCACTACGCGACTTGTCAGCCAAGAAAACATTCGCAATTTTAAAAAACATTATTTTACAGACATCGTTTTATATTTTAAATAACTTTATATGTTGTACGTCCCTTCAATTATTTAGACTAGAATTTCAAAGCGTAGGCGTTTGCATTAAGTCAATTATTATTAGAATGCGATTGTATTGGATTCGATTGAGTCGTATTGAGAAAATGCATATAAAATCCGGTAATTCATGTTTGTATGTACAAGTAAAAACATAAGTAATAAATTTACATATCTAGTGAAAAGTATATGCATAATTTATTATTGAGTAGAAAAAAGAGTTCATAGTGAAACAAAATTACAAAGATATGTATGACATGTTAGACTCGTTATTTCTGGCTGCGATACGATCCCACTTACTATTTAATAATGCTCACTATTACACACACCTGAACACTTGCTTCTACACTTATACACATAAACACACATCTGCACTTACTCTCATACAAATACACATAAATACACCCTTTTGTTGTAACACAATTTAATAATATGTATGATTCTTATTTAGAAACTTTGCTGGTCTGTCTTTAAACTGTATTTTTTAAATGTTACTTTATCACTGTTGACTGTTTGTGTATTTAAAATAAATAAATAAATTATTTTAGTGAAATTGGGCGTCACATTTATTTATTGCACATAAAACTTATTTTTTTCCTCTCTATTTGAACACTGCACTTCCCATTGTCGGCCTCGCGGTGTGATGACCATCGCGTTTGCCTACCACAAAAAAGGTCTCGGGTTCAATTCCCGACATGATTGATATGAAATATTTATTTAAAAGGGTGTTTTTACACTAGAATATTTCATAGTCCCTGGACTGGTACCTGAAGCGTGAGACTGATCATCTTACTTTCAGGTAACAAAAATTGTCAAGATACGCTGCGATTGGTGTGCCAAGCAGTGCCCTATGAACCATTAGGTGCAGAAAGGGAATGATGATGAACACTTTACTGGACACAACTCGTGTCGAGGCACTCATTTTATTATCTAAAGTGATACATAAATTGGCTAAAAGTTATCAAAATCTCAGCGGAGATCGTTCGTTACAGCGTTAAGTCGAAATAGTAATTTGTTTAATGCTATTTCGATTTACGACATTATTCCACGTATAATAATAAATTCTTTCAGCATCTAATGATTATTCGCAACGTTAAATTAACACAAATATCGGTTTCTGAATGATATTGTTAACGATTATACATTCATTTTTATCCTTAGAAATTTTAACCTGCAAAATGCCTTAAATGGTTATGTGTGGTTTTGTACATAAAAATAAGTTCTTGTACATTAGTTTATAAATATTCAGATTGATGCATAAATAAAATTCAAATGGTTTTGTAGCGACGTAAATAACACACTTAATACTATTTTTAGGTAAAAACACATAAGTAATGTTAAAAAAATATATTTAATAAACAAATATGTATATAAAATAAAATGAATAAAAACAACTTTGTTTTTAACAACAACAAACCATAACGCCGTTTCCCTGTAGGAGTAGGCAGATAGGAAGAACTCCATATCACCCTGTCTTTGAAATCAGATCTCGCTTCCTCTAGATTCATACATTTTGTAATATACGCACGCCGATTATTCCTACTCTTGACATGTCTATCTTTAAGAATTTAAAGAACTCGATCGTGCCATGTCTTTCTCGGTCTTCCTCGTTTTCGCTGTCCATTTGCTCTACATGTCCAAACTAACGCAGCACCATATGGTGACGCGAAAGAGAGGCGCGAAAGTTATATATTCCTCGATAGCTAGAGAGCGCATGAACTTATCCAAGATGGTCCAACAAGGTCGGCCAACACACACGTTTTTAAGGACGCTTACTGCCACCTAATATACAATGACAATCGACTCACCTGTGTTGAAGTGTTTGCTCTTGCTCCACCAAATATAAAAAGGCGGGAATGATGCGGATGTTCAGTTTTTTCTCTGTTCAGCTTTTGCGTATCAGGATTGGATATTGGATGCAGTGATGATAATGTTGCTATTGACACTTTAGGGGTAACCATATATAATGTAGCAATTTTTATAAATAAAATAATTAAGGGAATGAATAAAATAAAAACGATATTAAAATTTAACCAACTATGTCATACATATGAAACAATGACAGCTTACCCACCACATACCGCACACCGCATCTGAGGACATAAGTCTCCTTGGCGGTGCCCACATACACGGAAAATTTACTCGTTGTCAAACGAGAAAAGCTGCCCGAAGGAGCTCTCTGAAATCTGGTAGCCTAAGCATCTTTGTGCTGAAAGAAAGTAATCCAGAAGTACATAATATGTACTTCATTGGATTGAGAAGAGAGGGAAGTGAATTCTTCACTGACTGGGATTAAATTGATTGGACATGATCAATTCGCCGAAATGATTACAAAACTTTTTAAAAGCCTTAAAATTCTTTTTAGAAGCCACCAGATCTGTATATCCGACAGGACCTATAACAGGGCCACGGATAGTAGCGAGAAGCTCTATTCGGTAATCATAGAGAAGGGGAAAGGGACAAGACCACAGGATGTGTTCAGAAGATTGGTTAGGATATCCGCATCAGCACGAAGGGGAGTCAACAATATTAAAAACAAAATATGAAACAAGGAGTAAAAAAAGATAAGATTACCTATGAGGAGAAAAACTGAACCTCAAAACTCATTGTACAAGGGATTGAAGATGTACAATGAGTTACCTGAAGAAATAGAAAAAATCAGAATAATTAAAATTAATTTGAAAAAATACGTTGTTCAGAAATTTTGGTAAAAAAAATGTAACATTATCAAAAGTTTATATTAGTTCTTAAGATGTTATGAACTAACTTAATGAAGCATAAATAAATGAATTTCATTTTATTTTTTATTTTATTTTTATTTTTTATTGTCTTTTATTCAGGAAACATACAGTACAGTTACAAAGTTTAATATTTTACACAATTGGACTTAATTCTAATGGACCAGTGAAGTTTCCATATTAAAAAGCAATTAAATCTAATGTTAATTATGAAAGTATAAAAAAGAGAAGGAAAAAGAAAACATAAATGAAAGTTGTTTAAAATTTTTAATTTAAGTGAAAAAAAAATATTTTAAGGTTTGTAGTGAGTATTTACAAATGAAAATAATATTAATATTATTGTATGAATATCAAGATAGCCGTAGAAATATTATTTTTTGTTAGTTTATCATGTGGATCACAGAAGACATATTTCTATCATTATACCCCATTTTATTATTTTCTTTTTTATAATAATGAATAACTCCAAAGTTAGTGCATCAAATATTGAACATGTATTTCTTTTCTGGAAATTCATAAAATATTACATTATTTTAATACACAGTCTAATTCTTGTGATGTAATAAAAACGTAAAATAGTCCCGTAAAAAAAGTCTTGAAGATGCATACTTAGGCAGAAGCGCTCGTTGGTCAAAATAATAAAAAGTAAAACCCAACCAAGAAGTTTCAATTTTATCATAATCATTAACTATGGAGTTTTATCAAGAAATATCAACAAAAAATATCAATATTACGATAAAGATAGGCTGTTATTGAAGTACAAATGTAATGCCCTATGCACCATTGGGTGTAGATAGGGAAATGACGAATTCTTGTTTTTAGAATTCAGTACCCAAAACAATAAGAATGTAGAATATTCAAAAGAAATAAAGTTACATCTAATTCAAGTATCTTCAAATTCAATTTCGAATAAAAATATTTTCGTTGTTTTTTCTGTACAAAAAATATAATAAGGTATTCATTTTCATTTCGTTTACCTCTTTTTATATTTTATGACGTTATAAGACATTGCATATAATATTTATAAACTTTAATCAATCAATACGTTAATCAAATTTACGTAATATTTTTTTTACATATTCAAAAAAATATCAACCGTAAGTTTAAATCAAATTATGATTATTTATAATAATCACAGGTGTGTGGGCAACTACTCGTATTATGGAGTTTAGCAATAAAATAGTCGTTAAATGATTCAGAACTTATACGTAATTTTTATTACTTCGATTGGATTTAAAATAACTTGCATTAAGGAGAGTATGTATTTATGATATGATGTCATAGTGTAAAGTTATTAAGGGGAGAGTTAGCGGTCAACACAATATTGTCTAGTGTCCCGTGGCTAGTGCCTCGGACTCACGGATCAAAGGTCCGTGGTTCGATTCCCACTCTACCCCGACTTGATTTAGATTTTCTAATAGTGAGTTATTTATAATTCGTTGAAAATGGGCCTCAAAATGTAATATTTGGGTAATGCAAATATTTATTTCATTAAAAAAATATATATATGGAATAGAAATCAAATCTAAAATTGACATTGTATTTGACTTAATCACGTTTTTGATAGAAAGGAGAGTTCTGTATGTCTAAAGAAGTTTTTTTGCTAAGACAAATTGTAATAACAAAAACATAATTAGCATGCTCGGTCCGTCCATAAATTGGATGGAATCAATTCTTCCCTAAAATTTTCAATAAACAATCGGACTAAATTTTTTATATAGGTATATAACGAGCTGAACCCGGCAATGCTATGCTATTGCTAGATTTGAGTACAAACTCGTTTTTATATTAAATGAAAACAAACGAATGTTTAATGTCAATTTTTGTAAGTTAAAATAAATTATGTACATAATTTTCGGTTTACATAAATTGTGAGGACAGAGAATTTTGATAAATAGGTATTTGAACATTATTTTTCTGTCACTGTGTTGCAGATGCCTCCCCGATACAGTGCAAAAAAGGCTACTGCATGTCGTACCTTAAAAGGTGTCTAGCTAAAATTGATGAAATTGACGTATCGCTGTCTTGTTTTCTGCACCTTAAAACTGAACCGATTTTATTATCTTTTTTGGACAAAGTATCAGAAAAAATGTTTTTTTTTGGTCTTTTTTGCATTTATCAAAAATATTTATTATATTTGTGTACAGTGTGCCCGAAGAAAACAAATAAAACTAGTCGCTTTTTGGACTTTTAAATGGTTCTAGTTCCAATAATAAACAATTTATCAAAAACAATAGGGACACGCCAATGGTAAATATCTATAATTTGTAAAAAAATAATGTTTTTTAAATTTATTTTATAAGTTTATTGCATAAAATAAGTTTACCTATTTAATAAAAGGAAATCTATAAAAATACTAGAAAATGAAAGCGGAGTGTTCTCTGTTTAGGATAGTCACCATCTAACAGGGCTCAGCCTGTTCTTAGATGGAGATTTTTTATCTTTTAAAGCATAAGTAGTTCTTTACTAATAAAACAATAACAAAAAACACTAAAACTACTTAATTATAAATGCCTATCTAATCAAATGTAAAAAATAAATAATCATTATTATACAAATATAAAGTATATGTATGTACCAAGAATATATGTAACTTAGTATATATATAATAAAAAACAAATAATATGGTATATATAATAAAAAAACAAATATAAAGTAGGGCGGCTTCCATGGTGTAGTGTTCAAGACGCTCAACTCACACACGGAAGGTTCCGGGTTCGATTCCAGGTGATAACACAAAAATTAAATGTGATTTTTCTCAAGCCTGGGTGTTTTGTGTTGTAATTCATCACTGTATCTGGGCCTCCTGGCCTGTTGTGGTGCAAAAAAAAAACAGTAATGAAATACATAAAATATATAAGTAATATGTGTACAAGTTATATAATTATTAGTTATTATATACAGTATTTTGTTTATCAATCTACACATGTATTTCAAAAAAATCTCTCGCTACTCAACAGTGTGATAATCCAGATAGGAAATACGGGAATACATTTGTATTAAGAATATTCATAATGCATTTCCCCTTAGGTTAAAAAATTATGAAGTACATATATTGACATATATTGCTTCATAATGCTTTTTAGTAACCATAAAAACAGGTTCGGTTTTCTTAAATAAAACCATTGACCTATAAATACACTTAATACACCCCGGGGTGGCTATTCTGAACTACTCTCGCGGCACGATAAAAACAGTTTTTTTCGTGTATTTTGTATGTAAATACACGAGATAGTACGGCCGCGAGGGAGTTTAGGATACAGCCCTGAGCCTTCTAAAATTATTATAATTCATAATTTCATAGTTAACTCATGCCCAAACGATCAGTCATGCCTAACGCATATTTACTTGTTCTTAAACCGCTTGCCGAGTTTTGACGTGAGCTTGACATTAAATTCGAAACTAAAATACCTTACTTTCTATTGAAAGCGTGTAAAAACCGTTCCAAAAAAGATGATGTAACTTTTTATAAGTATGTTGTTACCTAGGTACTTGTTTATGATGGAATATTCAAATAAAGAATTATTTTAATAAATGTCAAATTCTGTTTTTTTTTGCCGACAGGGGTGCACTTGACATATGAATATGATTTTCAAAAATGTATTGAATTTCGGTCAATATATAAAGAAGTAAATGTGTAGAAATTAAAAGGGATTAATTGAAAGAATCTGATTGGGATCCACAAAAAACGAATGTTGCTTATAAACATTTAGAATTATTTTTTTATACTAGAAAAACGACATCCTCCTATTTTTTTTAACAAAAGCATTCTCGTTAAATGCAGCCCTGTGTGTCCTCCTAACTATTTTTTCTACTTAAAAAAATAAAAAAATTAAGACCCATATACGTGCCCAGGCTAACGTTCGTCATTTCCCAAAAACAGCACGTAGATCGGTTTGAACCGATAGATTCAATAACTACTGGTAGTTATTGAATCTATCAAGAACACACGTACAAACATTGTCTTTAACATGTATAGATAAAATAAGATATATGTTAACTGAGAATATTAGAAGCAAACTTAGTCAAACTCTTTTATTTCAACAGAGAGGGAAAACATTTTTGAGAAGGGAATATGGAAGTCTAGGTATTTACAGGGCTTATGACCTGTCACTTTACACACTGTGTAACATTCACCATTCTGCCCATGTTTGAACATCCACATTTCCTCAACTCTTCCATCTGTTGACTTTTGTGAAGTAAAATGAGCTGAAACCTTCCAGTCTGCAAGCATTTGGACATAATCAAACATTGTTTAGTTAAACTCCAGCAAAAACGGAAAACTAGTAATTGATGCCAAAATAAACAAACATAAATACCCACTTACCCACCTTACTAAAAGCGTAATTCAAAACCGTCTCTAAATCTTTCAACAACAGATTTCAATTATACTACTTGACGCCGCAAACTTAGCATTCTTCATTAAGTTGGTGAAGCATAATTAGTAATCTCATTTTTTTTTTTCAAAGTTTTTCGCAAATATCTTAGTAACTCCTTAAATGGAGATTTCTAAGTTTGCTTCTTATACCCTCAACTAATCAAGGGTCAAAGTCCTAACTTTAGTGATTTTGTAAGTACAACAATTTATGTAGTATTACAAATTAATGACAATACAATTTTATGTAAGTCGATGAGACGGATATTCCTTATTTTGAAATTTATGCGCTTGTGATTAAATCATGATTGATCATCAATTAAATTGCCTTCCCTGATTGATTTTGCAGAGAAGGTATTAAATTAACCAAGCTGCACAATTTAAGCCCGCACTGTGCCAGCGGGTGTCCAGCAAGACACTAGCCCCCCCCTTAATCAATATGCATTATTATCACTTTGCATTATTAATCAATATGCATTATTATCACTTTTAAAACACATGAAAGCAAATAATACCTCCAGGTTTCCTTTTTGTAAAAAAGTAAATAATCAGTTTCAAGTCCACTAAGCTTACTTACCCACTCGTCTCGGCAGCTATTAGTAAATAGTATTCTGTTTGTGTAGGCCCATTCACACTCATTAACAATGATCTCGCGGCCGTGCGACGAGTCAAGCGAAGAAGAAGACAAGATGCCACGACACGGTGGGGTGACGCTACGAGTGGTAGATCAACATGTAAAGGTTCCAAGAGTAAACATGCGGACGTGCAGAAAATGTAAACACTAGTGTTCGCAGGTGTGCGCGGGGGCTAACCAGGCCTGAATAAACTGGGCTTAACAGAAATTAAATATCAAATGACGTTTAGACTTTTATCATCATTATAGTCATCATCATCGTCATCATCATCATCATCATCACCACCACCAACATCATCATAATCATCATCATCATCATCGTCGTCATCATCATCATCATCATCATCATCAACATCATCATCATCGCCATCACCATAACCCAGAACACGATAGTGTATAGGGGATTGCATTGATCTTTTTCTTCTTAAACCTTCTGTCCCCCACTGCTGGATAAAGGCTTCTTCCATATCCTTTCATTTTTCTCGGTTGATTGCTGTATGCAGCCAATATTTATCCCTCACAGCGGCTATGTTGTCGGACCATATTTTTTGAGGTCTTCCGATTTTGTGGGATCTTGTCTTGCAATATGTCTTGCCCATTGCCACTTCAGTCTTGCTGCGTGACCCACGATATCCGCTATTCTAGTTCTGTTCCTAATTTCCTCATTTTTTATTCTGTCTCTTAGGCTTATACCAAGGATGAATCTTTCCATAGATTGCTGCATTTGGGGTTTTTTACATTTATTTTTGTGTCATGGTATCTAATGCTTATGTAGTCACTGGCAGTATACATAATTCATATGTTTTCTTTTTCAAACAAATCGAAATCTTTTTATTTTTTAGTATGTGTCCAAGTTTTCCAAAAGCTGCCCAAATAGTTTCTATTTTTCTTGGCTAATTCATCGTTTGATTTTTTTTGCCCAGTTTTATCTTATGTCTAAGATATATGTATCTATTCATCTACTATTCTGAGATTTTTATCGTAAACAGTGATGATTTTGTTTTCTGGACTTATAACTTTTGTTTTTAAGAAGCCTCATGCAATTTGTTGATCATTTGACTAAATTCATCAATGCTTTCATTTATAACAATTATGTTATTAGCAAATCTAAGGTGATTCAGATATGTGTCATTTATCTTTAGACCCTTGTCATCCCAGTTGAGGGTTTTCAATATATCTTAAAGAACTAACGTAAATAGCTTTGGTGAAATTGAGTAACCTTGTCACACATCTTTTTGTATTTTTATTTTTAGTTTAAGAGTCGTTATCAATTACAACAGTCATTATTGCATTTTCATAAATACAATTTACATTTCTAGAGAATCTCTACTTGCGTTTTGGGGTGTCTCGATAATATAATTGTCCATTTTTCATCTGAATCAAATGTTTTTTGGTAATCAATAAAAGCTAGATGTATAGGTATATTATACTCCGTTGTTTTATTTATGAGCAGTCTTAATATCTAAATGAGATCTCTGGTTCCAAAACTTCTGCAAAAGCCGGCTTGCTGTACAGGTTGATAACTATTAAATTTTAGGGTTAAGCGATTTGTTTTGATCCTTGTTAACAACTTATACATATGAGTATAAACTAATGGGTCGATATTTTTCTATATTATCGCTGTATCCTTTTGTAAATCAGATTTTTACTTCAGCATTTTGCTAGCCACTGGAATCCTGCCTTGTTCTAAGCATTTGTCTTATAATATTTTTATGACTTCTATTAACTTTTTTCCCTATGTAAGGTATGTTTCCTATTAATGGCATTGATAGGTTCATACATTAAAAGCGGCAAATCACGGTTATTTTATGCAAAAAATAAGAGGATGTGATAGACGCCTCAGGTAACAGTTCAAGGACTATGAAGTATTGTAGTAAAGAATAAACTGATAAAAAAATATGCTTAAAAAAAAGAATTCTCACATTTCCCGTTCTCTCTGTGTGTTGTTAGCGTTTTCACGATGTAAAAATCCTGAATAAGGAAATTAAGTAGAGATAAGTCCGCCTCGTTATTATTGGTTGGTGAGTTCACGTACCATTCTTGAGGTCATGGATTCTATTTCTGTCAGGGTAAACGTGAAATATTGATTTTAAAGGTTGTTTAAACTGAAGCATTTCATTGTTTCTGGACCCGCACGTGAAGTTTAGGACAGATCACCTGTATAAATTATTAATCATTTGAGTAAATATATAACAAGACAACTACTGACTATACTCCTATCTGCGCACAGGTAGGATTGAACCAAATAGTTGGTGTAGCATGTATGTTATCCAGAACCAAGTATGCTATCACCACCCAACTGTACCGTCTTCCAGTAACTCAAGTGAAGTAAGGATATGTAATATTAGATATTTTTGCTGCTACTCTAATACTTTTTATTTATTTATTAGTGTATACACGGCACAAATGCCTTTTATATAAACATAAATACAATTAACACATAGAGTGTTCAATTACAAAATTATAAAATAATAATATAATAACAATATATCCATACATATAACATAGTTTTTTTATAAATGTTCTATATAATAACTTTGGGATTTTAATACACATACTTAGGTAGAAACACATTGAAAATAAAGATAATGCGGTAAATTCGAAATAGCCAAAATCATAAGTCATTGATTTGTTGGTATTGTTGCAATGTATATTGAATGCCCCAGGAAAAATACTAACTGTCTCCTGATAAGAGCCCCGTCTTTATTCAATTTGGCGGATTTTTTGTTTTATTTTCGGTAGTTTTTGCATTTGAAGCTTTTTTAAAAAAAAAAGTTACTGCGGGGTAGGAACTAAAAAGAATTCAATCCTCCCCGATTGAAATGGGTTGAGTCTTCCTCAAGCAACCAAAATATGTTTTATTTTTTATATGTTATGCGTAATATTCACCACACACATGAAGTTTATGGCTCACTCAAGGATCACTTGCCGTTGTTAACTAAGTTAATTTTACTTAAAAATAAGGGCGATACTGTAAGCGCATGCACCTGTGACAAGATCCGGAAGAATGTACTGTAGATTCACGAGTATTCGACACGTTTTGAATCATATTTCACATGTTTTGAATTGTATTTCACACATTTCAAATCGTAATTCACAGTCATATGGTCTATGATTCACTTCTATCGATGGCTTATTCCTATGCAAGTTACCCTACTCCGCATAAAGTTGAGTCCGGTTCTATAGCAAAAACTTAGATTTTCGACATGCGCATTGAGGCCACAATTTTGAAATGTTATCCTATGAGACACATCAGAAATAAAGCGTTTTATTTGTGAAAGGCAATGGAAAAACAATTTTCAATATATTCAATATATAGCATATAGAAAATCATATGATATTATTTCAATTTATTCTACCAAAATTTACTAAATAAATACATCTTACGTCTTAGAGATCTTATATAAAAAAATGCGTTTTTGTAAGCATCTCTTATTATAACTGTTCCTACACGCGCCTGAGCCCGTGGCCTAATGGGAAGTTAACATTTATCTTTAATTTTATCTACAAAGGAATATTAAGTTTTCTGTATGAAAATTAGAATACGTATTTTTTTAAAACTCTTCATATGTTTAGTTACAGTTTACCGACGAAGACATCTTAAATTTGTATACAAACAAACATATTTTCGCACATAAATGACGATTTAACTTTATACCGTCTCGATATATGTACCGATGAAGATAGCATTTGTAATCGAGGTCCTGGTGTGTGTTTATTCATAGAATTTAGACTTTGTGTTTCAAATAAAATTTTTTCTACAAAACAACGTAAAAACAACACTGGCCATTTGTGACTTAAAACTTTGCTAATGACTCCCATTAAAATCTTAAAGTTTTAATGAGAAAAAAGTAATGGTTCTTTGCCGAAATAATGGCATATTTTCTCGTGATTTACAGAAAAACACTTAATTTGTCGATAAAATAGATATCAGATAGCACATTTGGGTTCAAAATATTTTTTTAAAGCATTACGATGACTTTATAGATTGAAAAATTCTCATCAAAGTCACGATTTATTTTATTTTTGATTTAAATGAAAACGCCAAATGAATTAATTATCCGATTCATCGATTATCTAAAAATCGGGTTTTTAAGAGCTTAAACTAATTAACTCAGTAACCAGTTATTTTTTAATTAATTTCTATTTTAAATGCTTTTAAGAATTTTAATGAATATTTATACAACATAATATTAAAGTATAAATGCCGTTTGACTTAATTAATGCAAAAAATACTACAAAATGAATAAAAACAAACTTTAAAGAGCATTAATTATTTATAATATCTCTATCCTCATTCATTGGTACAAAGAGCACTGCATGGGTTTTATAATTGCTGTATATTTTGATGATTTATTATTCGAAGACCAAATGATCAATCTTACGTTTCAGATCCAGTCCAAAAATTATGAATCTTATCAATTATACTTGACTCAGATTTACACTCTCGCCTGATTTCATCATTCGTAACCCTGTCATACATTTATTTCCCACACATTTGTCAAAGAGATCGCATTTCAACCGCGTTCACTCGGCTTTCATCCCTCTGCTAATTCTATGTTTCGCTTCCATACTTCGTGTTGGGACTAAAACTCAGTTTTGCACTGCCAGTTTAGCTTCGATCGACATATTTTTATTTGCAATTACTGCGCTAAGTACGCCGTTCATTTTGTTGCCCGCATTCACTCTTCTTTCAACATTTTTTTCTACTCTTTAGTTTTTTGAAAACATGCTTCCCAGATACACAAATTCTTCTACTTGTTCGAAACATTCGTTGATTACATTAATTATGCAGTCAGTAAAATCACTTCCCCTTTCAAATACCATCACTTTTGACTTACTTTCGTTCATCACCAATTCGCTCGCCAGGCATACATCATACATTCTAGAGACTATTTGTTGCAAATCATCCTTGCTGCTTGCTGACAAAACTGCATCATCAACAAACAACAAGCAATTTACTAAAAAATTATCGATTTTTGTTCCAATACTCATACATTCTATCTTTTTCATACAGTTGTCCATGTATAGATTATACTGATATCTAAAAAATCTGATAGCTTCTTTAAAAAATATCAAGCTTTACTTTTGTTCTTCTGTAAACCTCGTCAAATGCAGATTTAATAGAATACGTAGAGACTGTCAAAATATGTGAGTTAACTGCAAAAATCTATGATTTATTCCCAAAACTATTCGCAATCAATTTTAAGGCGTGGTTTTGACTTGATTACTATGAAATGGTATTTGAGCCTATATCCGGATGCAAAAATTTATACTAGGAAGTTTTTTTAAATAAAGACATTCGGACTTTTGTCTTATTACAAGATTAATATGTCTCATAAAATAATCATTAAAATCAGAGAAACGTAAATAGCCAATAAATCATTTGTATTTATTACTACTACAAAACTGTGCGTGGGCTTAACTCGACAAAAACACCTTACTGCAATACATAGACACTTTTAAACACATATATACTTGTGCGTATATAAATCATAATCATCGTCGTTCCTTTTTCACACCTAAAACTGAATTGAAACAATGAATTTTACAACTCTTAATGACAAAACTTGAGAAAACAAGTTATAAATGCATTTGTGTGTGAGTCAATTTTTTAGCTTTATCAACTGATAAAATCCTTAGAGGTTTAGTTACTTGAGTTATCATGTCCAAAATATAAATAAGTTCTCTTTTATGTTTTCATAAACGAAAATCGAAATTTAGCAAATGGGTTGAATTAATCGTTTATTAAGTTTTTTTATGAGTAAGTATACAAATTCTCCACATGAAGAAACATTATAATAAATCAATAAAAACATATTGAATTTGTCTTAAACCACGCTTTATGGATTTATTTCAAATACAAAAAAATACAATTCTTACTTACGAAATCATTTATATGATCTATTATGTACATGTCCCGTTTCCATTTGTTTAGCAATACAATATATTATGCCTTAAAAAGGTTTCTTAAGTATTTAAACAAACACTCTAAAAGTGAAAAGCTTTGTCTAGAATTAGCATTCCTAATAATATTATTTAAGTAAATATTATCCATCCATACTAATACTATAAATGCGAAAGTGTATTTGTTGGTTTGTTTGTGTTTCCTTCACCTCTCAACGGAGCGACCGATTGACATTTCGCATGGGGATAGCCGGGGAGGTTAGAAGTAAAATAGGATAATTACTTTACATCCCGAACTTAACAAAAATCGTACACCGCAGACGGCATCTGAGGACATTCGTCTCCTTGGCGGTGCCTACATACACAGAAAAGTTGCACGTTGTCTAAGCATCTTTGTGCGAAAAATTACGTAAGAGAGAAAAAACACGTTCCAATCGAACCCGGAACCTTCCGCGCATGAGTTAAGCGTCTTAGCCATTACACCACGAAAGCCGCCAAGTTACACATGAATAAATATTAACTGAGGAAATATATATATATATAAATATATCATTTTTACGTGCCTCTGACATCCACTTCGTGGTGTAACAGTCAGCATGTTTGCCTACCATGCCAGAAGTCTCAGGTTCGATTCCCGACACTAATCCAATAAAACATCACTTTGAAAAGGTGTTTTTACAATAGAATATTTCATAGTCCCTGGACTGGCACCTGAAGCGTTGGACTAATCATCTTTCCTTCGTGTAAAAAAAAATCAAATGCGGTTGGCGTACCGATGTAGTGCCCTATGAACATATATATATAATATAGTGTAGTTTTTTGTATGGAGAAATAAGCTGCGGTAATTGATAATTTCATCGTACACCGAGAACGGGCTGGGCGCACATCATTGATTTTTTATGCAGGAAGATATGAACGGTGGTGGTGATTTTATCCATGGCTTTATCCCACTAAGTTCCTCCAGGGTATGCTTAGTTACAGCAGTTTGAAGACCAGAAGGAATGTGTTTTTGACCACGCACTTCTTTCGATTGTTGCGTGGTATTATTGACCCTGAAATTACGCGGAGCATTAGCTCTTATGTTCCGGATAATTACCTTAGACAGCGTCAGCATAGACTGTTTCGCATTTCAATAAACAGGTCCAACCTGCCAATGGTTATGCTTGTTGGAAGGGCTATCTCTATGTTGAACAAAATTACTTTGGACATTGACATTTTTCACGTCTCTGAGGTAGTTTTTCGTTATAAGATTCTCTTACTTTTTTAACATATTATTCTCTGGATATTATGTATATTTATGTGTTTTTTTACATATACCTAATTTTCCCTAATTATTTTATTAATTGTTTCAATATGTATAAATTGAGATATTCCATTTTGTAATGTACATATGTATGAATAAATAAAATTGAAATTTGAATTGAAAATAATAAATAACATTTTTTTTTTCCTATTAACAAAGCAACTATCAAACAATATCGAACGTCAAATATAATGCTAAGCTGTGCATAATCGCTTGTTTGGACGACTTTACCTTCATAATTAGTAGTTCTAAGATCTTTCATATTTATATTTTTGTAATTCCTTTATAGTCAATAAGTTTAAGTTCCTTTAGCATCCATTGAATAACTGATACATATAAGTAATATGAATAGCGTAACAACAAACCAAAAAACAAAAAAAAAAACAAAATTACGTATTACAATTTATGCCTTTCATTTAATTGTGTGTATAATTTAACAATTATTTTAATGAACTCGTACGGTTTGACGATTAAAAATCATAATTTTGGGCATTTTGAAGTGACTTTTAACTTATTTAAAAAAGCTTCGGTTTAAGTTTCAGTGTCGGCCGAAACTAGAACAGAAGCCGAAATTCGGTTTCGGCCAGAAAACGGGTTCCGGTCGGTCACTAGTATATATGAGTACCTACCGAACCAAATAGTGAGTAGGTTTTGAAATTCCCATAAAACAGTTTATGTCCATTTTGACAAATTAATCTATCAATCATTTAAAGCGATTTATTTTATGTTTGTGATATTCATTTAAAACTCGTAAAATTTTCTCTTGCCTATAAAAGTATTGCTATTGATTCCGTAATAGATTTAACTATTCACCTAAAATGCGTTTTGGAGAAGAAAGTTGATTATTAACTTAGATCCCTTCATAAAATCAATTTTATGTTGCCTTTTGGGACTCGTAGTGCTTTCTTAACACCTCTTATCTGAGATTGTTTAACCCTTTTCACTCCATTGGACCGCGACATATTCAACTACAATAAAACAAATAATATTTGTAATTTTTTACTAAAGTCCTTAAAATATAGCTTGATTAGAATGACAGCTGTCAAACTAATTTCTTTAGTGATGGGAAATTACTGATCACTGATCAAATCGATTTTATCAGTTATTTCATGCAATCATGAAACTCTGTTTCCGAAATTTGGTATAAAAAACGCAAAAACAAGCTTATTATAGTGAGTTTAACACAATTATTCACCAAAACATGAGACATTTATACTTTTTTCATGAATAACATCAAGTGAATTATTTTTGTATTCTATCAATTTACATTGATCAATTTGTCCCATCTCTAACGTTTTTGCAAAATGACGTAACCTTGTAAGAACGTCGTTAATAAATCGGTTTATTTAAGTTCTCTTTTAGTTTTAAAGCTGATTTTATATACTAATGTTGATTTATGTTTCAAGCATTGTATTATATAAAAAATAAATGAACACGCCAGATACAAATGATTTTTCGTGTGTCAATATAAATAGCTCCTTTGACGTTACTACAAAGTTATGTCGTCACTTTTTCTAACAACTGTCATTCTTATCATGTTACATTTCAAGGACTATAGAAAATGGTTTTACATTTTAAAGTTTACGAATCAATAATGATGATCAAGTTAATTATTAATTTTAATTAATAATAATAAGAAAACAAAACTTTGTTATTAGTGTTACACAATTTTTATTATTTTACAAGAATACTTCTACAGTTTCGGGAGAGCACTCCTGCCATCGACAGGCGACATAAAACTAATAAAATAAACACTGAATATTGTTCACAATATTATAGAATTTAAACAAAAAATAAACAAATTAATCAGTGAAACTTAGAGCAGGGGGGTTTTATCCCACTTATCTAAGGTGTAAGCATATGCTCTTAGTTTCACTGATTAATTTGTTTCTTTTTTGTTTAAATTCTATGACATTGTGAACAATATTCTGTGTTTACTATATTTGTTTTATATTATCCGTCGATGGGAGGATTGCTCTCCCGAAACTGTAGTAGTGTTCTTGTAAAATAATAAAAATTGTGTAACACTAATAACAAAGTTTTATTTTCATAATAATTAATAATGAAGTGTTACGAAGTGAATGCCGATTCAATTAAAAATGATCAAGTAGTTTTGTTTTTTATTATTAAAAAAAATAACAACAAAACAGGCCAGAAGGCCTTATTACAGTGGTGAATTACAGCGCAAAATACTCAGGCTTGAGGAATTTTTTTTTTTTTTGTTTTCTCTTCGGGAATCGAACCTTGAGCGTTCCGTGCGAGAATCAAACGTTTTAGTCATTGCTCCACGTAGGCCGTTAAAATAATGAGGTTTACTTTAATCTACATTTACAATTATAAAAATAAGAATTATCCATATGGCAAGGCCGCAACTAATCTTCATCTACAAGATTCAAATAAAAATCTGGTTCAACTAATTTATTAGCTAAAATGGCAATTTATCATTGTGATAGAATGTGGAATAAGTGAGATAAAATTAATCTTGTGATGCCTAATTAAATGTAGGTATAGTTTATTAAAGCAATAACCCGCTAAGCCTCTATATTAGAGGCTTGTCAGCAAGTGGAAAAGAAGAGATATTGAAGGAGGTTATGAAAATACTCCACAATACCAAGACAAATTGAGGAACGCTTTTTCAAAACATGTCATTTGCTTGAAACGTAATTTTTCAGAAAAGGGTTTGTTGTGATTTGCGTCCAATCGCATCACCAATCCTTATTTTTTTTAAATTACGCCTTGTAACTTAACCTGAAGGTAATCTCATTATGAGTTAGTCTTTTTTGAAATATTTCATTAGCACCCAACACAAATTATTGAAATTTAGAATTGATGCATGATAAAATATTTTTGTTTTTTCAAGTCACTATATTTTATCAGGTAAGACTTTTTTTAGCATGTTTAAGTGAAATGTCCTAAAATGCCAATAGAAGAGCACAAGAACGCTCCAGATGGAGAAAGACTGTCCTCAGACGAGCCATGCCTGGAGTACGGCGTAATCACCATCCTCAGACATGAGGCACGGATTGAAAAGAAAGTGAAATGTAGATAATTTATGAGTCTCAATACTGACTTAAAATTTACAAATAAAATAAAAAATGCTACGTGGGGCAAGCTAGATTGAGAAAAAACAGTTCCTGAATTTTAATTGCAACTTGCAGGAATCAAACCGGTCACCCCAGTTTACAGTTAGCCATCTAACCACTGCACCTCAGTGCATGTAAACAATATAATATAGAATACAATATAATTGTTTATGCTTAGATGTATATTTACTAATGTATTAAAAATGCCCTAGACTCAAGGCAAATTTACAGGAACGAGTCATTTCTGATTGTCATTATTGGCTATATTTTTTTTATAAGTAATTGATTTACGCACAGTAGCTGAAATATAAAAAAAATTAATTTCAAAAATCTTGAGAAATATTTTCATAAGAAATACTGGCAATAAAATTGTATGGATGAAAAGATACTCACATTTATATTATATAAAACCAGATAAGAACATTTCAATGAAATTACTGCTGTTGTTCGTACATACATTGAAAATTTTAAAAAATACATATTTTATTAAAAATACATATACCAGAAACAAAAAATATTGTTTTATTTACAAACGCTAAGAGGAAAACCAAAAAATATTAGGAACAGAAAATAAAACAAATGTAATGTAATCAAAACCTCAGACAATGTTTTGATATATATGGCATGTTAGATCTTAAAAACAAAAATAATTAACGAATATTATTTAAAGATGAAGCAGAAATCACATTAATACGCTGAACAGCCGGTTTCGCGGTTAAGTAGGTTTTATTATTTTTCTTTTATATTTTCAGTTCATGTTTACCTTCTTAAATAAAATTAAGAAAAACACAAAAAAATACGGAATTTCAATTGCACGTAAAAGTCAGCCTACGAAACTTTAGCAAAAAAATATCAATGTTCTAGTAACGAAAGAGATTTCGAAGAACATTAAAAATGACAATTAATATAAACAGGAAGATTATAACCTTCCAGAATAACATAAGTATGTACTCGTATTATGAACATCGACTTAAAAGTGTTTGTGATAGATATTTTAATAGAGATTGAAAACTATTTTGGAAAGAAAAGTATTGATATGGACATATATATCAGAAATGCAAAAAAATCTTTGAGAAAGGAACGTAAATGACTACGCATTTGAGTTTATAATTTATATTATTTGGTTTGCTGATCAACTTCAAAGTTGTCTACTTGCCGTGAAGCATTCATTATTTTTCCTGTCTGAACACATATAATATGTCTTCAAATTTTCCATTTCTACTGATTTTTGTTAAGTACCCGTAAATTATATGTTGATGTGGGCGAGATTATTCCTTTTCATCAATTTCACTCACGAAGAAAACGCCTGATAATACTTTTGTCTTCTCAAAATAATTATTTATACGTTAATTTAAATACCTGTTGAACTTGATAGATCCCTGTAGCTAATAAGTGCAATCTAAAAACATTTGAACATTCTCAAAATATCGTTAATGAAGTGTATGGATTTGTTAAAACAAAATTCAGCGTTTGCTTGAATTTCCACAAAATGCTCTAGAATAGTTGATTGTAGCTTAGCACCTCTGGAGTGCAAAGGGTTAATTTATTCAAACAAACATCGGAATAATTTATTACTCAGCACACGCTTATATTTGAAAGATCAATATTTCAGCTTATTAATCGGTTGGTGTAGAATTAAAACTATAAAACTCAGAATTAACATAGCGATAATTCCTATTTGCGTCCGTCCAGCAATCAAATTAATGATTCTACACATACCGTCATACATAGTTACATACAATCTAACATCAAAAGTGTTTTAGATTATTTTGTCACATCTTCTCAAAGTTTGGCGATTGTAGACCGTTAAATAAAAAAATATAAGGAATTCGTGTATATTTTGTTAAAAATGAATAAACTTCTCTAACTAATACACTAATGTCAGCGCTTGTTCTATTCTCGAAACATTTATGGAACGCAATTTTTGGTATGGCCTTCAGTTCCGTCAGCGATTCGGTCTTTATCTCCTCCATGATAGTAAAATGTTGTCCTCTCGTAGTTCTCTTTCTCTTTGGGAACAGAAAAAAGTCACAATGGGGCAAGTCCGGTGAATACAGTGACTGGCAATCAATGCGGTCTATGTTTTTTCAAAAAGTCGCAAAAACGCTATTAGGCATAAGCGGGTATCCAAAATTTTATTTTTAGAATAAATTAGAAAATGAGCCAATCACACCAAAATGCGTGTTAGTTTGTCTGTCAAAAACCAACTACGCTTCCTAAATAGTCAAAAATTGACCGATTAATTAAAAACATGTGTATAAATCTGGAAAAAAAATAGGCTCTTTCAATCACGTATTTGAAATTCAAATATTTCGTCGGATTTTTCGTCATGCTTCGTGTCATATATTTCTTTTAAAAATTGGTACCAAACCGTTTTAGGGTTGATTACCGTAAAACCGTTTTGTGTATCTGGTGGAATAAAAAATACATTTCTCTATTTGAAATATAAATAGAACCTTAGGAAAGTATTTTCGAATAGATGGCAAGCCTGACATAAAGATCTTGAACAGTTAATCGAGTGGGGATCAGTTCGCCTTGGTCATAGTCAAGTGCGTTTGTTTACCACGCCAAGGTCCCGAGATTGATTCTCGGCAAACTCAATGTGTTAATTTTTTATTGTTCAATCGTTTTTGAAATTTATTTAATTTTATTTTTCTAATTTATTTTTGAAACAATTGCAAATAACTGGGCACACTAATGTCAATACGTACAAAAGAAAATGTAACTGGGCCAGTAAATTTTTTTAACTTTTTGCAGTATGCGAAATTACAAAGATTATAATTTGTGTGGATTTATGAATGGTAGAGGATGTATGGATCAAATATTTGCATTACGCAATATGACAGAAAAGTTTTTGGCGAAAAACCAGAAGCTTTTTTGCGCTTTTGTTGATTTGCAAAAAGCATTTGATCGAGTTGATAGGAAAAAATTATGGATGGTTCTATCGGAGTATGGAGTGAGTGACAACCTTGTCCGCGCTATTGCTTCCTTGTACAAAGATAGTGTAGCGTGTGTAAGGGTAAATGGGTCATTAACTTCCTGGTTTGACATCCCTAAAGGAGTCAAACAGGGATGTGTAATGTCACCGTGGTTATTCAACATATACATGGATAAATGTATGAGAGAATTGAAAAGTATGGATGTGGGAGCGAAAATGAGTAATCTTACTGTCAGTTGCCTTCTGTACGCCGATGACGCAGTCCTCCTAGCTGACAGCGAAGAGGAACTGCAATCCTTGGTTACAAAGGTTTACGAAGTGTGCAAGGAGAGTGATTTGCTAATGAATGTGCAAAAGTCGAACGTCATGGTCTTTGAAAGAAATGTAACTATGACTGAATGTAAGATTGTAGTAAATGGAGATAGTTTGAAACAGGTCGAAGAATTTGTATATCTGGGTAGTATGTTTACTAGAGATGGAAATATGGACAAGGATATTGAAAGGAGGGTTAGTGCCGGTAACAGAGTTAATGGTGCCTTAAAGTCTGTCGTAGCAAATAAGTGTCTATCGCAAGAGGCTAAATTAGCAGTTCATAATGGAGTTCTGGTACCAACCCTAATGTATGGAAGCGAAGCATGGAGTTGGAAAAAAAGGGACGAAAGTAGACTGAATGCTGTTGAAATGCGATCCCTCAGGCGAATGTGCGGAAAAACAATGTATGATAGGTGCCCTAATGTCGAAATTAGAGCAGAATGCAAGGCTGAGTTAAGCATTATCGACAAAATTAAGAAAGGTCTTTTGCGATGGTTCGGTCATGTGGAGCGAATGAATGATGAAAGAACGGCTAAAAAGATTTATGATGCGAATGTGTCTGGTTGTAGAAGTCGAGGAAGGCCGAGAAAGACATGGCATGATCAAGTACAACAAATTCTTGAAAGTGGTCATGTGAAAAGTCGGAATAATCGACGTGCGTGCATGAGAAGATGTATGAATGTGAAGGAAGCAAAGGAAGTGTGCCAGGACAGAGTGGTGTGGCGTTCTATCCTCTCTGCCTACCCCTCTGGGGAAATGGCGTGATGGTTAGTTATAATTTAAAAAAAAAACGATTAAAAAAAATGACAAACACATTATATTGAGAGAAAAAAATGTACCTGATAATGAAAACAAAAGGTAGGTATGTACAGTTGATCTTGAGCAACACTAATAATTGGAAAACTCTTGAAATTGCTTAACGAGTCTTTGAAAATATTTATGTTTTTCGCATTGTATTTCTGTAACTTGTTTTATTAGCTACACTAGTTAGAATATAATGGTCAATTATCAACTCTGAATATATCATGCTATTCACTGCAATATTTCAAAGTTCCTTGACTGGTGCCCAAAGCGCCGGTCTGTTCATTTTTTCTTCATACACATTACACATGATTGATGAAAACATTTCGTTGGAGTGCAAATTCAGTGCCCAAAGCACACTTGGGTGTGAAAAAGGAAATGGGAATGTACTCATATGAAAATAATAAATTAATACTTGAGAGAGTTTTAAATCATAAACATGCAGCCCATAACACTACCATTGTGCTACTAACCAAAATTATTTAAAATGTTTTTTCATTTTAAGAAATAAATATTTTGAGTTTTACGATTTACCCAAACATTTTAATTTCGGGATGCATTTTCAAAGTTTTTTAAATAACTCATTATTAGGAATCCAGTTGTGCTGGAAAAGGGTGCAAACCTCGGACCTCTGACACATCTTTAAGATTTGCACTGGTTAAAAAGCCCAGAGAGAGTAAAATACTAGCTCTGCTGGACAGTATTCAAATCCCTTTATGAAATGGCTCCAAGATACCAATCGAACTTTTGTATAAGGGAAAATACATGTCGAAGAAAATCGACTCTTAGGTCAGCATTTGATTCATGTAGAGGAGAACTTGTTGAAATCCGGCACTCCCCAAACACTGGATTTGGAGATCGTGCTTTTGCCGTTGCCGGCCCCTCCGTCTGGAACCAACTGCCTTCAAACTTACAAACCATCGACAGTCCCAGTCGGTTCAGATCCCGACTAAAATTTTACTTCTTAAGTTTATCATACCCTCAATTTTAAATCAGAAAATATAATATGTCACTTTAACTAAGTTAGAATGTAAGTTTAAGTATACAATTATAAAGCGCCCTTAAGTAATTTTTCATCAAAATGGCACTATACAAACTAATATTATTATTAAAAGTCTGCGGAAATAGCCACGGGACCACAACCCGTTTTTGGACTTGCATCTGATAAAAGTAATTAAGACTTATCATCTTGACTTCCTATGTAAATGATATACCGTTTTTTTACTAAATGCAATTCATAAAAATATTATATTTTTAACACACTGATTTTCCTTTTGATATAATGTTTGTGATATTAATTTGTTGTTTTACACTATCTACCATTTGAGAACATCATTCTATTTAAAATATGCAAATTAATCAACACCTGAGTTTTTTGAAACCTGACCCAATCAATGGAAACAATCAATTTTATTTCCGTTGGCACACCTGATTTTTTTCCCGCCAAACCACCCAGGGAGTGTTTCAAATTTCGAATAGGAAAATGGCCGGGCCCATAGACAACTAGATTTTTTTCTGTCCGATTGATTAATTGATCCACTTAGCGTGATGTTTATATTGTCGAGATACGTCGGATTTACAAATGGGATTCTATAGAGGAATGTATGTTGTATTTCTGTGGTGATGAATGCTGAAAAAAACGATGATAAAACGATCGTGAACTGGTAAAAGAAAATTAAAAAATTAAAAATTAATTTGTTTATCGTTTACGCCTTGAGTTACACCATTTATCCAATGACGTATGATTATCACACCCTCTCACTTCAGTTCACTGCACTTTATATAGTATAAATAGATCAATAGTCCTTACCTAAATACCCCGGTGAAAATTTTCAATCTACAACAGTTCATGGTTTTCCATATTTTTCTTTGTGTGGTCGTGTCAGGTCAGGTCCATCCAAAACAGTTATTCGACACTTACCGTCCCGGTCCACTATTTTATGTTAGGCAGCCAGGATGTTCATTTCTTGCCGGCTCCTCGGAAACTATACATTTTGACGGATAAGATCGTATAAAGAAGGCTGTATTTTTCTCCACGAAGTAGATGTCCCAGATATGAGGTTTTCGAAATCTTCACAATCAAGAACAGTTCTTTCTTGGCTCTTTGTAAAACCTCTGAGTTTGTCGCCATCTCGTCTGTTGTTTCCAATTCCGTCTCGTCATATTGTTTCTGTGAAGGCAGAGTGCGTGCCTCGTTGAATCGTTTGACTTAGGTGGAAGTAAAACGTTGACTGTTTGTGGAGCGAATATGTCAAAATATCCGTCTCGTCTCCGTGTCTCTGCTGACAAGCCTCTAAAACAGAAGTTTATCTTGTTATTCCTGTAAAAAAAACGTTATTTCTACACAACCCCAAACAAAACTTTCTCCAATCGTGAGCTACGCATAATCGATTATATGGACGATTCGCCACTCGAATGCGGCCTATAAAACGCCTGCATAACACTCATTCTCCTCTGCGGATGCGAATCGTGGCACCTCTCTAGGGGTCCAAAACAGCAAAATACTGAGTTTTGAGAATAGTCTTGTCTCTTAGAAAAATCTTGGGTGTACTGCATCACTGCGATTTGACTTTGTAAGGAATGCAATAAGAGAACGGACGCACCAAACTCCGGTGACAATTGTCATCAAGCGGAGGCAATACGGTTTGCTAGGCCATATTCTGTGGATGCCTCCGGAGAGCTGAAACCACGCTTGCCTACTTTACAAGGCATCAGGTTCTCGACGTCCTGGACGTCCGCTGGTGACTGTTTGTCGGAAGTTTATGTCAGAATTACGGGACGCGAACTTTACTTGGAAGGACGCACAAGAGCTGGCAGCTGATATGAATGCAAGAAGGCTATTAGTGGACGCCATATGCTCCAACTAGAAAGCAGACAAGGAATAATGATAAAAATGAAAAAAATGAGAATAATAACATAAGATTTTTCAAGCACCAGTCTGACAATGTCAGTCATGACCAAACAGTTTCTAGTAAGCTATTTTAAATTGAAAGTAGCCTAAACTAAAAAAAACACGCCTTAATTTTTTCAGACCTTTTACTATCTTATTAAGTCATTATCATCACCATTCCATTTCCGTCCCTGATGATGCATACGGCACTGCATTGGTACACCAATCGCAGCATATCTTGATCAATTTTTCGTCACATGAAGATAATATGATCAGTCCTTAACTTCAGGTACCAAGTCTTGTGTGAAAACACCCTTTGAAATAAATACAATTAATATCCAACCATGTCGGGAATCGAACCCGAGACCTGTTTAAAGTAATCCTTTATAAAGTAATCAACTCATTTATTGACTTTCCAGATTTACATAAGTTGGTGTGTATCCATGTACCTCTTTGACATACCGCCGTGGGTCTTTGCGTGTTCTTGAACCAACTATTCCATGTTTCGTACATGCCTATTCCAAGACTCTATGCATATTGTTATGAGTATACAAATAAGGTATTTGATTCTGGATTTGCTAATTATAAATTGAGATGAACCTAATTTTTTAACTAATAATTTAATTATTAGACTTTTCTTTATGCATGAAAACGTGCGGCCTTGGTCTCAATTTGGAACTAACACTGTATTCCTCCACTGTCATTCTGGGAAATTAGAAAAAGGTGATTGTGCTGACCTTGTGTATTTGATTGATCACAAACTGACAATACTGCAGTGAGGGGAACAATGAAAGTTTTTAAAGTTTATATGTTTTGTTATTTTCGCGGTTTGATTGTAAAGAAATATTAAATTTTCGCTTAATTAGTTTTAAAAAAAATAAATTGATACTGATATGCGAAACTGAAGAAAGACTCAAGTCTTTATGAACAGTTTCGGGAAAGGGGTGGATGCTTTCATTGTATGCACGAAAACGTTTTTGTGTATTTTTGGTTTTCATTTTTAATTACTTACCTATCAGTGATGATTGCTTGCTATTTTATGCAATTTAATTTTTTCATTATATTTTTTTCATTTTGTATATTCTTTGTATTGTGTTAGTTGAATAAATAAAAATTATTCAAACGAACTTTTATAGTTTGAATTTTTCTTCCGTGAAAGAAAATATATCAGTGGGTATTTTAATTTCAATGGTATATGAACCTTAAATACAATCGTACACGCGTTGTACCCTACAACTCCGGAGGCGTCTTGTGTGTATGTTCACGTCAAACAATACAGCACCAAATTTAATTTATGATAAAAATCTGTCCAACACAATACTATTTAAATTATTTTGAACGGTTCTCAATACAACCAGAACAACTTCATAAATAAACTTTAAATTGGATCTTCGACAAGTCATTCGGACATTGAGTTCCGGGTCGTTTTGCGTTCGGTTTATACGCTCGGCCAGTACTAAATATTTAACGGCGATCCCTTCTGACGTTTATGAATGGATCGGGAGAGCATAAGGCGATCGTAGGTGATTTTTAGTGTTTTAATTTATGTGTTAAGAAGGTGTGTGGATTACTATATGTGCGTGTGTGGCGGTCGCCAGCTTGTTAATTTCGTTTGCTGCTACCCTGGTAGACCGAACTGCATAATTTGTCCATTTTAAACCAAAAAAAATCAACTGAAAGGTGCAGAAAAAGTACATTTGTTCACATTATATTGTTATAAATTAATAAAATGATTTAGGTATATTTTCGTAATATTATCTACGTCTTACCGGAAAATATGACCTAATCCTTTAAATTACTATGTACGATATTATTTATCGTTAATGTATTAACTTTATGGTCAAAAATTTTGATTGATATTGGTAAACATTAGTTTAAAACCACTAACTGACTTTTTATGGTTACTGGTTTCGAGACGTGCCCATCTCTTCGTCAGGACATTGAGTGTGGGTAGTGAGTGTCGAATAGGCGGGTACGTATTGAAACCGGTAGACATAAAAAGTCGGTAAGTGGTCATATATCTCACCCGCAACAAAAAAGGTTTCAGCTCTTTAACTTCACAAACGTCAACAGTTAGTAGAGTCGAAGGATAGTAGATGTTCAAATATAGGCAAAATGGTGAATGTTACATAGTTTGCAAAGTGGTCACTTAAACCAACCAATGACAGGTCATAAGCCCTGTGGATGCCTAGACTTATAGATTACCTTCTCGAAAATGTGTTCCATCTCTGTTGCAACAAATTTAGACATTTATATTACACTTTTTATGTCTGTCGTAGTACTAATATTTACTAACATTAACTATGTACCTGTTTTTGCTCCATAAATAACTAAATAAAGAAATTCTAAAATGCATAGTCCCCTACTCTCTCGAAAACGAAAGATAATTTTATAAATCTTAAAACTTCATACGTACGAAAAATATATATGTTAATAAAATAAAAATCAAAGAACAATATTTTTTACAGCTAGGGCAGTGCATCAAATTTCAATGTACACGATATTATTTATCTCAGTAACAAAATAATTAAAATTACATATTACAAATAATTTCTAACGTTTCATTCAATAAGATAATATTACACATTTTAAAATGATATTCACAACCACAATACACGAAAATCCAAATCTCTTCACGTATCTGAATTTCGCTCAACGAAGTTTGCCAAAAAGTATATGGAAAATATTGGCCATTTATAATTTAATAAACTGCCCGATGAACTAAAAATCGAATAGCTAATCTAAAAGAATGCAATTAAAAAACAATACTTAAATCTAAATGTTTCTTTTTTGGGTGATACCGTGTGTGTTGGATTTGTTCCGACGTTTCGGCTACCATTGCAGGAGCCATCATCAAAGTAAACTGAGCCAGTGTAATGTGAAAATGGCTCCTGCAATGGTAGCCGAAAGGTCGGAACAAATCCAACACACACGGTATCACCCAAAAAAGAAACATATTGATAACAGTGACCGTGAAAATTTTCACACCTATATTTTTTTTTAATAAGAAATATTAGCGTTCTTATAATATACCCAAATATTTCAATTTTGGTGACCATTTTCAACGAGTTGTAAAAAACTCACTATTAGAAAATGGAAATCAAGTTGGGGCAGAGTGGGGTTCGAACCTCGGACTTCATTAATATAGATAGTGTATACTACTGTGTTTTATGTTTCTAATACGGTGTTTCTTTACTATTTTCGATTGCATTAACTGCGATTACGTATTTATTGCCACAAAAATGCTTTTTTTTATGTACTACCACAAATTAGTTTTTTCTATATTACTCCTGGGAGTATATCTTGTTCCTGTATTATATGTTTTATAATAAATAAAAAATACTTTTTCGTATGTTTGCTACAGAAAACAACTAAACTTCTTTCTTGTCAGCTTCCTGTGCATCCGCCTTCATCAGGTCCGCGTCACGAAGTCCAGTCATAAGCTACAGAGCAGAGAAATTCAATGTTTTGTGCACCAAAACAGCAAACGACCTTAGCCCTATATTATTTGTTTTGTTTACACCATGGGTTGCTTCTTATCCCAATTTTTTTAATCCCCGATAAAAGTTGGCAGTCAACACTTGAGGGTATAAGAAGCAAACTTTGAAATCTCCATTGACGGAGTGAAGTTACTGAGGTATTTGTGTAAAAATTTGAAAAAATAATTGTTAAATTTCTAATTATGCTTCAGTAACTCAATGAAGAATGTTAAGTTTGTGACGTCTATTAGTATAATTGAAATCTGTTTCTGCAAGATTTAGAGACGGTTTAGAATTAAACTATTTTTTAGGTAGGTAGGTTTTTTTATATAGTTTATTTTGGCATCAATAACTAATTTTCCGTTTTCGGTGGAGATTTGTAAGTTTGCTTCTAATACCCTCACTTGTCTCTTCCATGTCTTGCGGAACTGGCTATATGATGGATAGCTGGTCAACTCTTCAAATTATATCTCAAGGTATTTTTGGCGTAGTCGTCTTCTATGTTTCGTGATCTATGAATATCTTTTCAAAAATAGTATTTAAGTAACTTAAATTATTTTATTTGTCAAAAACAAGGTACTCAGTAGTAAATTAAAAACTACTTAGTTATTCCTTGCCAGGGATTCTGATAGTTTTCACGTGATATAAAACACAATTTTATGAGATTTTGTATTGAATCAATCTCTTACGCATAAAGTCAATATGGGTATTCGCAAAAGTAATTTTTGATCAAATTTCAACATGATACAATCTACCATTAAGATTTAAGAGTCCAATCACTCTCAAATAAATATTATAAAAATAAATTAAACAAATAGCAGCATTTCCATTAAAGAGACACAATTAATACTATTTGAGTAGTATAAAATAAAAAGAAAACTTTTAAATTTAAGCGGGTAATTTTTAAAAATTGTTTAAAGTTTTTTTTTTGTCATTTTTAACATGTAAATGCATGGTATGTGATGTTAATGACCTTATCTCCCTGAGTAGATTCACTACTTTTTTTAATTCATAAAAACGTTTTTTTCATATATTTATTCTGCTTGTGTAAAAAAAAGTTTTTGGCGTATATATTGCTGTGCTATATTTAGATATAAAGGTGCTAAACTTGCTTTGTTTCTTTTTTGTTCTTAATAATATTATTTATGTCCCGATTTGAGTTGTTGTAACTCCTGGGAATGTAATTCAACTTAATATACTTGTAAAATATTTTGTGTTATATGATTAGTAAATAAATAAATAAAAATAAATAAATAACCGCGGTGTCCGAAAATTTCAATCGAGTTATGGAACTCGTACAGTGGAATTCGAATTTAAAATTTCTGATCCGGAGCCAGCAACGTTACCGTGAGACATTAAAACAACTCTGTATTATGTAGATAATATAAATTGTTAAATTAAATAAATAAAATTAATTACTAAATTTTACTTTTTTATTTTTATTTGTATAATTTTTATCAAAATTATTACACTTTAACAGTGTTAAATTTTGGACGTCTATTTTTTTTTTTTTTAAATTGTCACTAAACTTGTTACTCACTCGATTTACCAACCAGACGATCGATATATTAGTTATTATAATAAGTATGACTATTTCACCACAAAAATCGATTTTAAAAATGGGTGTTGTGTTTTAAAATCCGAACCACGTTGCGGATATAAAACTGCCCTCTTAAAATTTTACTTAAGTAAATTTGTTATTATCTTGTAACTTGTAACCTTTCATTTATTATATCACTTAACATTTACATATTATGTAGGCACTTTATTATTTAGATAATTACTGAAAATCTTGGGATTAGAGCGCTGGTATTAAACCCCTTTAATTATTATTGTGCTCATCTTACTATCTTATATGCTAATAAGCTCTTCGATGTTATAAAACCACATATTAATCCCAATCAACATGGATTCTATAAGAAACGGTCAGTTGAATCAAATCTTTGTGAATTTACCGATATTGTTTTGAATGCAATGGATGCAGGTTTTCAGGTAGACGTTTTATATACGGATTATTCAAAGGCTTTTGATAAAATAAGTCATTTGGTCTTACTTCGCAAGCTTTGGAACATCGGTATACGGGGTAATCTGTATCGTTGGATATGTTCCTACATTAGTAACCGCAGTCAATCGGTCTCACTCAAGGGATTTAATTCATCATTTAAACCAATCCCATCAGGTGTCCCTCAAGGTTCGCATCTTGGACCCTTATTTTTTATTATTTATATCAATGATATAAGTTTATGCATTCAAAACTCAAATTTTTTGCTATACGCTGATGACAATAAAGTATTTAAAATTGTGTCTTCAATAAATGATTGCAAAGTTCTTCAAGCTGACTTAGATAGAATCTGTTGCTATTGCAAGGACAATCAGTTATTATTGAATTCTGATAAATGTCTTGTCATGTCATTTACTCGAAAGAAAAAAAGTATACTATTTGACTACAAACTATCTGGGAAAATTGTCAATCGTTCAATGAAAGCGAGAGATTTGGGTGTACTGATGGATGATAAGCTTTTATTTAGAGATCACATAAATACAATAGTAGATAAGGCGTACAGACTTCTAGGGTTTATCTTACGAATCTCCAAGCCATTCTCATCACCAAATACATTAAAACTTCTTTACTATACTTATGTGCGAAGTCAACTCGAATTCGCTTCATTAGTATGGTCCCCTCAATATAATGTATATATTAATCAAATTGAAAACATTCAAAAGAAATTTATAAGGAGCCTGGAATATCGTTTTGGTAACATTGAAAATGATTACAGCGCATCTTTGATCAATTTTAATATAGAATCACTACAAAAAAGGCGCCTTAGATATGATTTAATTTTTCTTTTCAAAATTCTCAATAACATAGTTGATTCGCCGTATCTTTTACAAAATATTGGTTTCCGTTGGCCTCTTCGCTATACTAGATTAAATTCCCTTTTTTATGTACCAACTTGTAAAAACAATTATACCTCGAATTCATTCATTAGACGCACCTGTAGAAATTATAACGAACTCAGTATTGATGTAGACATTTTTAACTGCACGTTGCATTTGTACAGAAAATTTCTTCATGGGGTCGATTATTTGGGATAGTTGCTGAATGTACATCTTGAGTGGTTTATGCTATGCATATGTGCCGCATGTAATGTATATGTTTGTATATGTTTTATATGTGCGTTCATGTGTGTGCGTGGATGGCTCGGAGTGTACATTCGGTATTTTTATTTATTTTAATTTATTACCTCCATGGAAAACGCAAATGTCAACAATTATCTTTTTTTCACTTAAAATTCTTATTTATTTTTTATTTTTTGTCACATTTAATGTTTATATCTTTTTAATTTATGAAAACTTAATTGGTCTTTTTATGTTAAAAAATTGTTGTTTTTAATACTGATTTTGTATGACTGTATGTTTTCTAAATAAAATAAAAAAAAAAAAAAAAAAAAAATAACTATATAATAAATAGGTTTGATGTCTAATCGTTGAAAAATATTTTAAACTTATTGTTTATCACCCACACATTGTTTTTACTTTATCGTCCTCTTGCTTGTGAGTAATAATAACAAAAAATGTAAAAAAATATTTGTACATAACCACTTACCGACTTTTTTGTTTACCGGTTTCAAAACGTTTTTTTACTATAATCAGTGCACGCTGGTGTCAGCTTTAAATAACATGGTGTCAGTACAGTAAAAAAATATCACCTTTAATATGTTATTATTTGCAACCGTCGGGCAACGCATTCAATATTTTAAAAGCTAAAAATTTCAAGCTCTTTTATCCAAATGATAAAATTATGTTTATTTTACCTCTTGACTCATCCTTTGGTTAAACTCCTGAGCCCCAATTACAATGGAAATTTAAAATTAACTTTTACTCTCTATAAAATAAACATGTATAATTTTCTGTAGGAAAACGTTTAAATTTTTTTTTTTAAACATGTTCAAGGTTACCGAAGATGATAGTTTTATACACATAACTAATTTAAGTTAATTAACTTCCTATCTAAGGGGCCCCGTTGCATTCATGTACATAAAATATAGCGTATTTTTTATTTTCAGAAGGTTACCGTTTTGATATAAATTAAAAATCGTTTGAGAATTACCTTCGGTTATCTTTTACCAGGTGTATATTTAATCTTTACCAGTTAGTGGTATATCTTAGCCCCACCAGATTGAGGTGTGGGCAATAATTACCCTGACCCGCGACGGTCATCATTACGGGCCTAATTTATTGTTTATTCAACTCGGATATTAAAATATCTTCATAATGTCCAGCGTTTAAATTATTGTTATTGGTTCGAGTGTATCGTGTTTTACGACTGCATAAGAATTTCTTTTACAACAAACCTAAATCACTCCATCTCTACAAATGAACATAAGAAATGTATAAATATAAATAAACATGCAATCATTTTAGATTAAAACGAATTTTGTACTATTTTAGTAACGGGTTAATAAAATAACCATTTGAGATAAGCGATACCTTATTTTAAAATTTTTATGAGTTTTTTATCACTACTGCCCCGATGTTGGATGAGTGCATACATACTTATGTGCATCGTATGTTCAGACTTATAAAGCACGAAGCTAATTTTTGTTTAAAATCGTTTCACATTTTTTTTTGAATTTACAATGAATATAATTAAATGTTTTATTGATAAACTGATTATTCTTCTGTTGATACATTTGTTAGAAATCAATATAATATATCATTTCTTAGAGGTACTCCATTTAAAAGTCTTGCACCGTGAATAGAAAATGAATTGCTGACCATTTTTTAAACATCGATTGTTAATTTTAAGTTCATATAATAATTATTATTTTTATTACTTATAGTATATTATTATATACAACGTGTATTTTATAATATATGCAGCTTCAGAACAGGTGTTTTTGTATCAAGTAAAGCTGCTTGGATTATTTTCTTGCAATTCAATTCAAAGCAAAATACTTATTTGGTTTTATTTTGTGTTGCTTGGATATACTTTTATTTTTTGCCAATAAATGCCGAATTTTGCCACTAAACCTCAACTTGAATTGCAATTAAATATGCTGTCCTTTAACCTTTCTTTTTTTATTGTTTGCGTTGATACTTAATTGTATAATATTACATTTGTTATTAGCATTAACTCGAAAGCAGTTATTTGCTAATATTTTTTGCTTTTTTATGTGATGTGTTATTACTTATAATATCATTGTTAAGCTGTATTTTACTCTTTGATAAATAAACAAATAATAAATACATAGTAAATATTCAGATAGATCTTATTTTAGTTTCTTTTTAGAATAAAATATTTCATGTATTGGTAATAAATAAATAAAATATTATCCACTGTCAGTATTTCATAATGAACAATATTTTACTATCTGTTTTGATATTCGTGAATGCAGATATATTTTATTTTTCATGTTTAATAAAGTAGTCGTAAAAATAAACGCTAAGCTTTACAATAAAAAATATTTTTATCATTTTAGTCGATTATATTTACATTGGTATAAAATGTATTAATTTAATTTGTTAATTAATTTTTTTTCACATTATAAACAATAGTAAAAATAAAAACAATGGGATCTCACTGGGGAAGGGGAAGGAGATGGAGGGAGAGGGAGGGGACAAATATCGTCATGATCATAGATTAACGACGCATGTGATTTTTTTCTTATTTTTTTTTTTACACTTGTATGTCACAACTCAATAAGTACAAAAGCATGTATTTTTTATTGACAAAATGGACTGCTTTTACGACAAAAAACTTACTGAATTCAATTCATGCTGATCTTTATAAATCTCGCAATTGAAATTTTTTCAAAAATAAAAAAAAAATATTTTTAATATAATTAATATTATAATAAATTTGATTGATTTATTTCTCCACTCGTAAAATCATTAACGTTTACAATTTATACAAACTAAAAAAAAAATTAAGACCGGTTTTTGCTTTTCATAATAATGTATTCTTGGTGCATTGGACAATGCATTAATACGTCAATATTGCGGCTATCTTGATAAATGCAAAATTGTCAAGGGCGTCCATAGAATATTGCAACAAAAAACCCAATTCAAATCATTATTATTTCATGGCAACAAAAAATTGTATGGTAGAAAATATTGTGGCCAATTCAGTTCAAACATAATTAAGTAAATTGGTAAGACGAGCTTACGAACTGATAAGACAAATCAATGAAAGAGTAAAGGAACTATCGCAACTGTGTCACTTTAATATCCGCAGTAAATCTAAGAAACATCCAGAATTTACAAAAAAGACCCGTTGTCTTAAAAATGAATATTTAAAAGAAAACTGCGATAAGTCATTTGATTCCAACCCAGGTGTACCGGGTGAATATCGACCTACATGACTATTTTTCAATCCGTGCCTCATGTCTGAGGATGGTGATTACGCCTGACTCCAGGCATGGCTCGTCTGTGGACAGTCTCCTTCCACCTGGAACGGTCTTGTGCTCTTCTATAGGCATTCGTCAGTGATGATTCTGATAACTCAGTGACTGTACCGCTCCATCTTGTCGGTTGACGTCCACGCGACCTTGTCCCTTCGACACTTCCCAGGAGAATAGTTTTCTCCAAACTATCAGAATCTCCCCTGGAAATATGCCCAAAGAACTGCGGGATTCTTTTCTCGCATATGGATATCAATCTTTCTCCTATATCCAGTTTCTGGAGAATAGATGCATTCGTACGTCTGGCCGTCCACGAAATCCGCAGCACTCGCCGCCAACACCACATTTCGAAAGCTTCGATTTTTTTCTTTTCAGATTCCCTCAGTGTCCAACACTCCACATTATACATGAACACTGAGAAGACCAAGGCTTTCACCAGTCTCTTTTTGGTGTTAATGGTTATACTGCGATTCTTCCAGATCTTCACCAGCCGACTCATAGCACTTTTGGCAATACCAACACGTCGTCGTATTTCACCTTCACACCCACCGCCATCGCTAATGAAAGAACCTAGATAAATGAAATTGTTGACTCTTTCTAAGTTGCGCAGTAAGGATAATGGCGTAACTTTATTAGCTCGATCAATGATCATAACCTTAGTTTTGCTCATATTCATTGAGAGTCCCAGATCTAAACTAGCAGCATCTATTCGCTCAATTAGTTTTTTCATTTCAATCTCTGACGATGCAATGAGTGTGGTGTCATCAGCATATCTTAGGTTGGATAACTGCCTTCCTCCAATTGTGAACTTACTTGTCCAGCCGTTAAGTGCCTTTCGAATGATATATTCACTATATATATAAAACAAGACGGGAGACAAAATGCAACCCTGTCTAACACCTTTTCGAACTGGGAAGTTATCTGATATCTGATATCATGACTATAGACATGTTTGAAAATACAGAGTGCCTAGCCGAATCGTCCACTTCAAGTGAGAAAAATTACCGTAATTGTGAAGGAAGTTCATCCTTTTACAGCACTGACCAACTATTTGTCGAAGACCCTCCGAAAATTAAAGTTGTGCAGCACAAGAAATCGTCCGGTCTAAATTTCAGCATGGTCGCATTTGGAAGATTTGGCTCTATAAGTCACACCCACTATCCGAAAGTCCTAACAAAATCTACTGAGAATCTGTTGTAAATGCGGAATATCAGGACCTCGATGTATCTAACTCCAGTGTCTCGTACGGTGGCTTGACTAACATCCGCATGAAATATTTTACTAAGCGAGGAGAATAGTACCTTTTGGCTGATGATGGAGCGGAATCGTTCAATCGCTCGTCTAGGCCAAAAATTGTTCCTTAGAGCTTTAGAAAAGGGCGGTCTTACACTGCTGAAGCCATGCGAATTTAAAATTTAAGTTCAAATGCGAAATAGTTGCGCGATAATACTTTTTTTTATATTTATATTTTTTTTTTATATAACATTAATGGCAGCCAGCATGCATTCAAAAAGGTGCCTTAAAAGCATTGATTCTAAATTACATTTTTTTAAACATTTTTTTTTTGCACCACAACAGGCCAGAAGGCCCAATTACAGTGGTGAATTACATCACAGAGCACCCAGGCTTGAGAAAAATCACATTTTAATTTTTGTGTTCTCACCGGGAATCGAACCCGGAACCTTCCGTGCGTGAGTCAAGCGTCTTGACCACTACACCACGGAGGCCGCCTTATGACTACGTATGACTGCTTTCATTTTTAAATATTTCATGTCCCATTCTGCATGATAACAAAGTTTTAATATCAATTGCGATTAAATACCATACCATAGGCCTTATCTATAAACCTGGTACAAAGTTCTGCCTAGATTTATTAGTAAAACCCCATAAGTTTAGACGTTTTAAAGAGAAAACAAGTACTTACAAAACCAACTAGTCTTCAGATAGTGATTTATTTTATAGTAAAATGTTTTACGTTAAGTTTAAATTTTTTAGTGTTTTGTACCCAATATATTTATAAAATTATGTGCATGTTTAGCTTTTAAAATAATAGTTTAGGATTTTTAAGATTTTTATCAATTTACCAATTCTATCCTCAGTTTGACAGTAAACTTAAATATTTTTAAGCAGTTAAGAATGATGAATATGAAGTATATATATATGACATATATATGTTTGCATAGAATCGCATCTTTGTACGATGAAAGTCTGTAAAAAAAAAGAAGGCCCGTAAGCCTTTGCAATATATATATGTATTTTTTTTAATAAAATAAATATTTGTGTTCTTATGATTTACCCAAATATTTAATTTTGAGGTCCATTTTCAAGTTGTAAATAACTCTTTATTAGAAAATGGAATCAAGTTGGAGTAGAGTAGGATTCAAACCACAGACCTTTGGTCCGTGAGTCCGAGACACTAGCCACAGGACCACAACCCGATTTAATTATTATTTATATTCTGTATTATTGAATAAATTACATACCTGTTTCTACTAAAAATGTGAAGAAGTCTCAAATGCTGCGTGCTTCTGCTTTTTTTAATTATGTTTCTACGATTCCCCATTGTGCGATTTGTTGTATATGTATATAGAAATACCGTATTTTTTTTGTTTGAAAAAAGTTTCGTGGACTCAGTATCAGAGACGTCCGCGGTCCTCGGCGAGTGGAACGTGAATAAATCGACATTTGTAATCTGGTTTTTTTGTATGAAGATTTGTATAGGATTTTTACACCCTTAAAATGGCGACAATTTATTCGATTTAATGACCCAACAAAACTTATTTTTAAAAAATCGACTTAGAAGAAAATTTAAGCATTACGATTAACTAAAAAATTGGGTTGTACCATATTTACAAATACGTTAAATACCTATTCGAAAAATGACTGTTTTCAGTGATTTCATAATCTTTGAGAATTTTTTTCACTAGCTTACAAGATAAAAATAAAAAAAACAAAAGATATTGAACCCTAGAAAAACGCTCAAATTTTGACAATAATTTTTAAAATTTGGCCAAAACTACTACAAGTACTTTAAATATCCCATAAAAATATCACATTTAAGCATTTTTCAGGCCACTCCTCCTGAAGCTGAAACACATAAAATTCTTGTAAAGACTTACGGCAACAATGTTCTGTCAACAACAATATAGAGAGATTGCGCTCTGTAGCTGCAAGACGTACTGGGATATTTATTAATTGTACAGCGCCCTTGAGGTGATTTCATAAAAATGGCGCTATATAAATTATCCAATCATATTCGTCGCTTTAATAATAATGATTTTGATGTTAAACATAAAGAACTCTCTGGCGTACTGAAAAAGTTTGAGGACGAAGAATTTGAAGAATCAACAGATTAAGACACAAAACGACCTTGTAGAATCATAAGAAATTGACAAGAGTTAACAGTTGACAAACGTTAAAAACTATTAAGTCATTAAAAAGCAAGGAAATTGAATTGAATGTTCGAAATCCCAATGAAATATTTGATTCCTTTTATTTGTTATGGCTCAACTCGACCACAGCCTAAAAAGTCACACAAACTTCATTAATATTTGTAAAATGTAGCTTAATTTGAAATGAAAAATAAAATTGATATCTTATTTTTTAAAAGGAATAACCCTATTTCAGAGTCTTGTCAGCTGATGGGAAAAAGAACATACTGTCAAAGGTTTTAAAAATACACCACAACATCCAGACCACTTAAAAAAAATATTCCTTCAATTTTTTCTTGCAACTGGCTGGAATTGAACCCTGATCATCGGTTTCATAGACAAATCAACTGTATCATGGAGCTTGTCTTACAATAAAATATTAAATAATTAATATTGATGAAAATTTTAAGACATAACACTATAAAAAAGGCAGAACAGGTAAAACACACCGAGTGAAAAGCTCTCCAATGATAAGTCACAAGACCTGTAAATGCCAACATTTCCGTATTCTATTCTCAAAGACGTATTTTTTCACTTTTAAAATATATTAATCTAGAAAAAAGAGGTTTATCTATGATTGTGAACTTTATTCAGAGAGAGAGAAAGCCAAAATTGAAATTTCTCAATAGCATAGCGAAGACCCCCGGGGACAAACGGCGATTTGTAAATTATCCATTTTATTAACAAAATTAATCTTATTCATAGAAACTAATCATGATTTAAAAAGGTAACGTTAAATTATTTTTTTAAAAACCACATATTTTAAAAACCATTTACGAACTTAAATAAAAGAACCTTGACAACGCTGGCCTCATCAGTTCTGGATGTCCACTGCCGAGTTCATCGATAGTTTACGTTTAAATTATGAACGCAGATCATATTTATAATGACTTGTAAGGGTTCACAAGAGTTGTCGCCGACGGCGAGGTCTGTAGATACTCTGTAGACGCCATATGCTCTACCTAGGGAGCAAACATGCATATAGTAAAAAATGTAGATAATATAATAGAATATTTGAATTAAAAATTAACGGCCGTTTAAATTTGACCTGAAATAACTTTTTGAAGACAGAGTGAAAAAAAGGCGCAAAGAACATTAGATTTTTTTTATTCAGCGGTTGATCGAAACGATAAATAAATTTTACATTGTTCGCATCAGTACTTATGGTACGTGCCATACCTCTTAATCTGCTTTGATCTCAAGCTTTTTTTACCAACAACTTAGTTGCGAATAACTATTTCCATTTGGTGTTAATGAACTGTGTTTCTGACGAAAATTCAGTGATTCGATAATGCATGATTAAAATATTGCATTTGCTCATGCTTATAAGAAATGGCAATGTAATAAAAAAGTGATAAAACAGAGACAGAGAACATTTTATAGAAGGAAATATAAGAGTCTAGGCTTACAATCATTTGTTGTCTGGTTCAAGGGCCCACTTTACGTTCTGCGTAACATTCACCATTCTGTCTTTGTTGGAACGCAACGTTTGACTTTTGTGTAGTCAAAGAGCTGATCTATTGATGCTGGTGAGCTAGATCTGACCGAATTATTTTACTAACATACTTACAAAATATTTATCAATTCTTATACTTCTAGGACCAGTTAGTTTTACTTACAACATTTGCAAACAATGACTGAAGGATTCACAGCAGAGATTTTACTGTAGAAAATATGAGAGCATGCATAGACAAAGGGCATACAATTTTTCATTGGCTAGTTTAAGTGCCACTATGCACCTAGTGAAACATTCACCATTTTACCAATGTTTAAACATTTTTTCCATTAGCTGATTCAAGTTATCTTAAAGGTTGAATCGAAAGAAGTATTGAAGAAATATAGAAAATTAAACAGAGACAAAATGGTGGATGTGACACAGTAAGTGGGCACATTAATAAGCCAACAAAATGTTATAATCTACTGGACAATGCCAAGACTCTCATATTTCTTCCCATAAAACGTTTTCACGTCTGTTGCAATAGGTAAATTTATTTCTTCTTTTTTTCCTTTTTTCTTTTTTTTGCACCACAACAGGCCAGGAGGCCTAATTACAGTGGTGAATTACATCACAAAATACCCAGGATTTAAAAATACCCCTTTTTATAGTGTGTATAATAAATTACACGTGTATCATTAATGAGAACAAAATTTAAAATATGTTCAACTACTTATTTTTATACAGTGTCAACTTGAATTTTTGATAAGACCACACAAACCTTCAATTAAACAAAAAATCTCCTCGTAAAAACACATATTCGAATATTTGAAAGCGTCAACACATTAAAATAGCCCAAATCGATAATCCCGCCATGTAGACAACTCAATTATTTAAATTCCTCTAGTATTTATAGATGTGTTGCCACCTATTAAATTTTCCTCTCCATAATTTTCGATATGGCAACACTATTCAAATATTTTGACAGGGTTTAACAACGCCTAAAGCGCCTTATATGTCGCCGTAATGGCCGCGTGGTATTTAAGATATTTGTAGATTGTACATAGTAGAGAAGAATCATCCATTTGAATAAACATTTGTAGCTCATTCTAAAACACTAAATAAATTAAAGGCAATAATCGATTTTGGATAATAGATGATCGAAACACGAGCAATCTAAGAGTTTTTTTAATTTTATTTTTGATGTACAGATGAACACAAAAGTACGAATCGCTTACATTTATTTGAAGTATTCACATTTTCGCATTTTTTTATGGGTAGATATAAATATATTATTACTAGCTTTTACCAGTGGCTTTACTCACGTGGTATTTGAGATAAATTATCCAGGTTTTAGTCAATCGTGCCGTTAATCTATGAGAATTTTAGTTTATCAATGAGAATTTTTCCATAAAATTGTATGTTTTATCGGAATTGAAAGCAGCTTAGTCTTCCAACTATTGGTATGAAAAAAATAACATGATTTGTTAGTTTATGGTGACGTAGCATCCAAATTCGTTCACAAATTCCAAATTCTTTACGAAACTAAAACAAAAACAAATCAAACAAAACATGTTTAGAAAAAGCCTATAAAAGAAATTTTAATAATTCATTTCAAATTGATTAATTTTACCTTACCGCCTACTAATTTAAAAATAATTTTGTTGATTGTTAATATTTCATTATTCTTTTAGTACATATTTTAATTTTTGAGATAAAAAAGACTTATATTATTATTTCCTATTTCTCTGGTGATAACCACTGCGCAAAAAATCAAGTCAATCGGCTCCTTCTTTAGACGTGAAGGACGCACAAACTAACGAACTTACACTATTCAACATTCATAATTTTAGTATATTGTGGAGAGCAACACCAAAATCAGAGTGGTTAGCAGAGCCGAACCCCGCTTTGATCCGCGACGCGTAATCCACTGCAACGTCAGATCGGACAAAATATTAAACTTCGTGCACTGTAAAAACATTGTTCATTTCGTCTTGACATTTCGTGCCGCTCACCACAGCTCTTCGTCCAGTGTTCGCTATTGCAAATTCTGTACGAAAATGTAAGGATGTAACTCGTGTGTATCTACTCAATAAATAACTTTAATTGTAACCCATCTTTCTCATTCAACCTCAAATCAATTAACGCACACCCATTTATACGATATATTTACTCATATTTGAAAAAAAAATGTTCCATAATTGTGTCAAGAGTCTTGAAACCCCTGATGTATGGTAATTTAAAAGCATGTAAATAATAAAACTGTATTAGTCATAAAAAAAGAACAACATCATATTATTAAGGGTTATTTGACAGCGCACAAATTTCTTATTCTGGTAACAAACTGTGGTAGTACTTTTCTCAGAGTCGTGTGAACACGATGAATCGAATACATAAAATTTTAATTAAAAAAAATTGTTGTCCTTCAATTGCAGTTTACGGGTTTTTATTTATATTGGTACGAAAATGTTCTACAGTAAACAAGGTGAAGATAGCTATGATGATCGCCAACCTCCGCAGAGAAAACAGCATACGAATAAGAAAAAGATTCACACGATGCGATTATAAATGTGTATGGTTTTGAAGTTAAAATAGACTAAGAATGATCTATTTAGCTGTTGTGAAATAGTAAAATTGTTTATTTTTAAGAAGCAAGAAACTAATGCCAGGAAAAGCTTTTGATTTGTCGACTTGAATATCTAGTTTAATTAGTAACGTTACTATCTTTGTCTGGACAGATAAATGTTCAAGGTTTTAAAAATATCAATGTATGTTCATATGATTCCGACAAATTTTTCCTTTTAGGGGCATTTTGAAGAAATAAAAAACTGTGCTAAAATAGTAATCAAGGGTCCGTATTGTAAGGTGTTTCAAGCAGGGTAGAGACCTCTAATAAATGCGTCGTCTGCGGCACTGCCACAAGAAATCTCGACATTTGCCAATCCACACAGGGCACTAACCAACGTGCTGATTATATAATAAGTGTTCATGTAAGTGTAGTTCATGTCCCGATGAAGAAGTGGCTATATAAAAATATTTACTAATAAAATAATTATAAGAGATAGAATTAAATATTGATGCGTGAATTTCGTTCCTCCCTGTAACAGTTTCAGCGTGGTGCCATGTTATCTGGAATCGTTAATCGAATAATGTGAATACATCAATCTACCCGTTATGTTACATCTCAAATCTGGCTTCGTCTATGGAATTTAACAAGGATTGTTGATTTATGTTAATTCGACGTTCGTAATGTTATATTTCGAATATACGAGCGTATAAAACATCAATTAGTCGCTCAGAGATAACACGCTAGAACTGATCGTTAACCCTTTCAGACCAGGCCAATATTATTTTTCAATATAAATTTAATATTTTTTTATTGAAATTCATCAGATTATTTTAAAGAATGAAAAAACCTTGCAATTGAATAACTTTTTTTAATTTTTTTATAAAAACCTTAATTAGCATAAATAAACAATACATTCAGTAGAAAATATATATAAGTTACATAACAATAAAAGTTAAAAATTAAAATACTTGCTATATTTACGCTTATGTACATAATTAAATGGAAGTTATTTTCTAATCACAGTAGAAATCCATGGTAAATTATCAATAAATAACATAAATAAAAAATCTTGTACTATGAATTTTAATTCTTCAATCAATTTTTGTTCACAAATATTTTTATTTTTTTCAAATTTCTATTTACGAATTTTCTTAATATTTGAATTTATTTTCTTTTTGAAAAAGAATTCTTAGTTCATTTGACTTGTGCAAATGTTGTTTTTTGTCATTTAATTGACTTAAGCAAATGCATTTTTTTTTTAACCAACTTATCAGCGTTTTTTATGCCTCAACCAGTCGGCTAAGTTTAGTTACTTTTTCTGTTTTAAAACCACACGATTACTTTTTAATTGTTTTCTTTGTATTGTACTCTACTGCTTTCTTTTTCAACGTGACGTGTTGTAATTATTTTTTATAAAATGGCGAATCGCACATTGGACTTCTCTGAAGTAAGACAAGACTAATAAGTATCAAAGTACCAAATAGATGTACAAGATTGCAGTTTACCTTTGTTGTGGCGTCTGGTAGACAGAATTATTTTACAAATTCTCCAATCATCAGACTACACCGGTGTGGAAACGAGTGAGGAAAGATTGACATGTTATTCGAATCCTGTAAAAATCACTGCCTTTTTGTGTTTTAATTATCTACGGTTTACTTATTTTTGTCACCCAAAACCGTTGAAATTTTAAAAAATAATGTATTTCAATAATTAAAAAAAAAAAACTATTTAGAAGATACTTTTAAAAATATTTGATCTACGTATTAACTTTTGTAATGAAATGCTTGAATTGTAATTTTGTACTTGTCATATAAAAGCCCTCTGGGAGTATGTAATAAACAAAATAAAATAAGTATAAGAAAAAAATAACGATATCAGTCAAAATAATCGGCCTCTGTGGTGTAGTGGCCAAGATGCTAGACTCACACACGGAAGGTTCCGGGTTCAATTCCCGGTGAGAACACAATGAATAAATATGTTTTGTATGTATTTTGTATTTTTCTTAAGCCCGGGTGTTCTGTGATGCAATTCACCACTATAATTGAGCTTTCTGGCCTGTTGTGGAGCAAAAAAATAAAAAAATAGACCCTCAATGTTGTCCAAAAATATGCAATCTAAAACATTGCAAAAACGTACACAGTATTTAGAATATCATGAATATCTTGAAGGTTTAAATTGTTTATTTTGAAAACTGGAGAGCAACGTGTTAATAAAAACACCTTTGGCAAATAAAAAAAGTTTTATGAAATGCGTGGGTTAAAGAATATCACCACGTCCAGGCAAGATAGAGATCTAATGGATTTCTGCAATAATTATAAATATAATTTTTATAATTCGACTTATTAATTAACAGGAAAAATAACACCCTAAATATGTCAAGTAAGTAAATTTTATTTATTGATTAATTCGGTGTTTATTTTGTAGAACTCCATATTTAAACTTTTAATAAAAGAAATCAAACACTGATTTCAGTCTATTGAACAATTTATTTTATTTTTGCAAATATAAAAACAAAAAACTCGTGACAGTTGTTTCCTCTTGTTAGGGCGTTTTCAAATGAGTGTGAAGATTAAATGGATTGAATGTACTTATGTACTTATTTAATTCAAGGTACTACAAAAAAATAAAAAAAATATCATGAACTGTAACATGTACATTAATCATAATTGTGGGGAAAACTAATAGTTAAGGGCCAGGCTAAGTGTTTAATAGGTAATAAGAAATTTAGGTATTTATGTTTGAAGTTCTGAATAACTTATAACAAAGTAAGTGTTTATTGACATACATGTATGTACATATTATAAGAAAGTTAATGAAGCTTAATAGTTTTATATCTTTAGATAATAGTTGTGAAAAATATATTAATAATATTATAACAGTTTGGTAATATAAAAATAAAGTAAAGTGTTTAGTAAACTCAAATCAGTGTTTGATTTCTTATATTATAAGTTTAAAATTAATTTATTCGTCAAAAACATTTCTCTACCGGTTTTGAAAGTTGGCATAAAAATTTAATTAAATACGTCAATGTCTTTTTTAGAATGGAATGGTTAAAACTGTCTAAACTGCATTTTTAAAATTATTTTAGGAAAAAAACAAGAAATTTTGAATAAAATGCAAACAGAATATAAATATGATTGTAACATAAATTATAAGAATTGGTATTTTTACCAAAATCATTTACTGTATGTAAAATACGTACAGTATACAAAAAAATCGTTCAGATCGCATTACAGCGTCCAACATTTAACCGAATGATGGACTTGGTAATGCTATTCGAAACGTCGGAAAAGAGTTCGAACGACACCTGGCGTAATTACACTGAACAATTAATTTTGCGTCTGAATGGCCGTAAAATTAAAAAAAAAAAAAAGGAATCAATACAGTGTCCTATACTCAAACATTTTGACATAAATCATTAAAAATAGATAAGAAAAACAAGTACATATATTGTATGAGGGTATAAGAAGCAAACTTAGAAATCACCAAAAACGGAAAAATGAGTTATTGATGCCAAAATAAACTATACTCGTACGTAAAAACTTACCCACGTAAATAATAGGGTAATTCAAAACCGTCTCTAAATCTTGCAAAAACAGATTTTAACTATAGGAGAAGGGTGTACAAAATGACATAGGCGGGTAGAATGACAAAGTAATCATATCTCAGAAACCAAACTCTTGGTCATGTTTGAACCTGCACAAGAATGAGCACTGGTACGACACATAATACTCACCAATATTTAGGACGCTTATGGCGACCGCCCGAGGAGGACGTGTTGCGGGTTACTTTGTGAAATAAAACAATATTTTTGTGGCGCGGACACCGAAGGCATTATTATTATTTTATTTGTATTATTCTACAACACAAACTGAAAGGATATGTTGTGTCATGACGAAAATGACTGCTCATGCATTTATTGTAATGAGTTATATACGAGATCAAAGCCAGGTGAAACATGGTTAAAATGCATAAAGTGTGGAAACTGGGTTCATGCAAAATGAGCTGGTTTAAATAAAAAAACAAGATTTTTGTTTGTGAAGTGTGCATTAAATATTTTAATTCTTTAATATTCATAAAAAAAAACTTATCAATTCTGTTTTTAAAAAGTGTTGAATAATAATCCCATCTAAGAAAATATCGTATGTCATTTTATACACCCGGTGGAGGCAAAACGGTTTTTTGCAGTATGTTTTTATTTGATAGATTTGTATTTTTTCATACAACAACAGTGCTAAGATGTTAAAAAATAGTGTAGATTTTGAACCAAAGAGATTTTTTATTAAATATGTTAGCAATGAATTATTTTTTCATTTTACAAAAAAATCTATGTCATTTTGTACACCTTTCCCCCTCTACTTGACACGGCAAACTTAGCATTTTTGATTGAGTTAGTAAAGCATAATTAGAAATCTCACAATTAAAAAAAAAAGCTTTTCTCAAATATCTCAGTAACTCCTTCAATGGAGATTTCTCAGTTTGCTTGTAATGCCCTTATATATCTGTATATATTATTGTTCGGTGGCCAAGTACATTTTACCTTGCAAAAGGTCATGCTGTTTCGGACTTTTATTCTGGAAAATAATCCTGAAGCCTAATACCAAATAAAAGTTTATTTGATGAGACTCTGCACGTGTCAAAATAACTTCTTTGGTATAATATTTTTTAGAATCTTGATCAACATTTTTTAACCCGTGCGTTCTACAAAAACATTCATCCAAAACTTTTAGAATTTGCAAATGGGGCATATTTTTCTAAAACTTATACTTACTGAAATACAAAGCCTCAAAGCTTTTTTTTATTTTGGCATAGTCAAAACAAAAAAGGTGTTCTTCACTTCAATTTTATTTAAAAACTAGGTAAGTTTTTTGTCCAATTTTATTAAGAGAAAAGAGCTTGAAATCTCTGGATTTTATTAAGAATAAAGTTTAAAAAAAACATGTCTCATTTGTTGATAGTAGGAAAATTAGTTTTCTTTGAAAAAAATTTGAATCCTAAACTTAATTGTATTTTTAAATTCATTTTTTTTATTCTATATAATATTAAGTTACAACATGTTAACAAAAAAGAAATACATAATAAAGCAAAAGTACCAAAACAAAAAACGAAACGGAATACCACATAAAAAAAAAAACAACCTCTTGTGCTTGCTGTGGAATTACAATATTAATAATTTTGGTACAAAATACACATATATTTCAAAAAATAAATGAATGTATATAAAACATTTTTTCATAAATTAGTGCATATAAATATGCATGCAAATGAGCATGCGTGTACACGCATGTATACACGCGTACACACACATATACACGCACACGCACACTTACACACACGTACATATACATTCACCCACATAAATAATATAACACGGTGAAGAAAATTATAAAAGGTTTTCAAGTTACTCAACAAAAGAGCTTCAAGTAGTGTAGAAAAAACATTTTAAAAAAGAAAGAAAACAAAAAAACATATTTCGTTAATTTTAGAAAACTTAATTTAAATGTTAAAAAGCAACACTTAATTGAGGAGGTTGATAAACAAATATTTTTACACAACATTATTTTTGGTACGTGTATTTTGTACATACACAAATCTGGATTTCTCCCAAGGGGGAGTAGGTATATATATATTTTTTTTATTAATATCCCTACAGAGATGAGGTAGAATTTTTTCAAATTCAGGATTATGGATATTCGAGCGTTTACAGGGCTTATGACCTGTCATTGGCTGGGTTAAGTGTTACCTGTGTCGATATTCGCTAATAAGCGGAATGGGGAATGTTGTAGTACGTAAAGTGGCCACTTAACCCAGCCAATGACAGGTCATAAGCCCTGTAAATGCCAAGACTTCCAAATTTCTTCTCGAAAACTTTTTCCCTCTCTGTTGAAATAAATTTAAATATGAACAACTCCCTAGGGAGGAAATCCAGCCAGTCTGCAAGCATTTGGACATAATCAAACATTGTTGAATTACTACCTGGTAAAAGAAGAAGTATAAAAATTGGAAAATTGTTTCCAGGCATTGCCTAGTAGGTGATTTGGTTCAGCCGGATGAATCTCACCCACGTGATAAAGGTTTCAGCTCTTTCACTTCACAAAAGTCAACAGATGGAAGAGTTGAGGAAATGTGGATTTTCAAGCATGGGCAGAATGGTGAATGTTACACAGTGTGTAAAGTGGCCACTTAAACCAGCCAATGACAGGTCATAAGCCCTGTAAATGCCTAGAATTCCAAACTTCTTCTCGAAAACTTTTTCCCTCTCTGTTGAAATAAATTTATATACGCATAAAATATGTTTTTTTGGTATTTAATGATAAAATATTTTTATCAAACCACTGTTTTATGTCTTCATTAGCCAGACTATTAACAGTTTTCAGTCTGCACCCTCTATTATTATAACTGTATAAACAGCGTAGGAAATAATTTTGCCATTTAGTTGCTGTATAAAAATATCATTGACATTAATTATAAATAGCAATGGCCCCAAAATTGTACCTTGTGGAATACCAAAATCACTAGTTTCTGATTCACTATGTATATTATTACGTTTTACCACTTGGAGTCGCTTGTGGAGGTAGCTTTTTATCCATTCTAGTGCTTTGGATGTTATTTCAACATTATTTAGTTTTAAAATTAGTTTTCGGTGAAAAGTACTATCAAATGCTTTTCTTAGATCGACAAAAATTCCGATGCATTTAAATAATTGATTCAAAGAGTAATGTATAAAGTTTGATAATTTTGCTATGGCATCTTGGGTATTTCTGTTTTCCATAAATCCGAACTGGTTGTCATGTATTCTATTATTTCGTTGAATAAAATTAACCATCCTTTTTTAAACTGTTTTTTCAAAATTTTTCGCAATGTTAGATATTACGGAGATGGGTCGGTGGTTATTTATTTACTCTGGATTTTCTGATTTTGAAATTGGTGTTACCATGGTTTTTTTATAGTTACATAGACATCTTTCACTTTAAAAACTAGCATTTATAAAATGGTTGAGAGGTTTAGATGTTTGTTTTTTACATATTTTAAGGTTTCAGCAGTAAGATCATCAGAACCTGGGAGTTAAATCCAGTCCCTGTCTCCAAAAATTTGGACAAACTCAAAATATTGTTGGTAAAGATTACAGTTTTTTGTATGAAAGCGGTCTGGCTGTTTTTAGCAAAACATACAATTGACCTTATTTTACCCGATAACACCTTTATTCTGTGGACTGGCTGTTTTCTGCATAACTACGTTTATAGTTACTTTGTCCCTTCTCAAAATTTCATCTGATGTATTTTTATCACGAGTGCTAATTTTTTAAAAATAAATAAATGCGTATTAATTTTTGGTTAGATTATGTAAGTAACGCATTTTACTTACACACATGTCATGCCATGTATTGGTCATTCATTTTATTACAATAGTAATGTAAAGATTAGACCACACTTGAAGATGCTAAAATTAACCTTTGTTCATGATGGTCAATTTGTATGCAAGACGTTTAGCGTCGTAAAATTAATAGTGACCTCAAAATTAAATTGCATATTTTGCATATGTTCGTACATATACTATATATCACAAATTAATATGCCCACACTGATTAAAACCTTAATAAGAATCACTACAAACGTCACAAGTAAAAATAAAACTGCAGAGGAATATGGGGCTTGGGGATATTTCTCTTAGTGCTTAATTCCGTTTGGCTTTATTTGACCCGTATTTTTTGATTTTCAATTCCGTTATTTATTGCTGTTCTGAGGATGTTACGCATATAATTTAGTACCGTATGTTTTGACCTCAGAATGTTCATTATTTATTTATTGCCAAAGAAATAGGTAAATGTTTTTATGAAGAATTGTCACGAAGTAAAGTACGCACTTATTACGTGATACATTTAGAACATTATGCTTTTAAATCACATTTGAAATGTCGTGATAATTGTTGACAGTTACTTTTATATGTTTTACGTGACAAAATAAAACAATGAAATTATCATTTTTATTTTACTGGCATTTTGGCTTCAGTTTGTAATCTTTTAATAAAGACCGTTACACCGTTTTTAAAATTTATGATATCATATTTCAATTATACGGTATATAATATTATATGTACAGTAGCTGGCACTAAATAAAGTAGATAAGTACACCAGGCTTAAGAAAGAGATTGCCGGTCGTATCCGCTTTGATTTGACTAAAAATACAAATAGTAATATTTTTTTTCAAAATGTCTTTTATACAGAGTGGCCAAATACTTGACGTAAGAATAAATTAAGGTGTGGAACACCCCAAAAACTGCGAAAAAAACAAATGTGCTCAATAAATTTTCAACTGTTTCTAAGATATAATTTTTTATTGTTTTTTTAGTTGACCACTGTCGTTTATAAAACTTTTTTTTGAGATATATATGAATTTTTTCAAAGTTTTTTTTTCTTCATTTGTTAAATATTAAGTTTGTTATTGATGAAAAAAAAATAACAAGTGCCGTTTAATCGGAAGTATTATTAAATTCTCACTTTTTGTTAATCATTTTTTTTAATAGTGTATTGGAGACACCGATAGTGTTTTTTTAAAAATATTAAATGTAAAGAGCAAAAAAAATTTCAAAAACTTACAGAATAAATAAGTTTTCGCAAAAATTTAAAAATATATTTTGAAAAAATAACAGTGTTGGCGTCTTCGATACACTATAGAGAAATACTATTATTAAAAAAAAGTGAGAATTTAATAATACTTTAGATTAAACGATACGTGATATTTTTTTTCTTCAATAAAATATTTAATATTAAAAAATGAAGAAATAAAAAAAATGTAAAATTTATCTCAAACAAAAACTTTGAGCGATAGGGGCGAAATCAACTAAAAAAAAGAATTAAAAAAGTATATCTCAGAAACGATTGACAATTAATTGAGCACATTTGCCTTTTTTTACAGCCTTTTTTTTTCGTCAAGTATTTGGCCAAGCTGTGTACATCTTTGTTTTGATTCGACTTAAAACGGAAAAAGTAGGTTTGTAAAACCAATAAAATACAAAGATTTGAGGTCTATAAAAACTTACTCCTTTTCGACAATGTATGTCGCTTGTTTGCTCCATACTTCCATTCTACACAGTAAACCAACGCGCATGGATAAAAAAATGTCATTTGTAAGCATGTAAGTCCAGAGACTATAAGCAGAATGGTGAATATTACACAGGGCGCAAAGTGATCACTTAACCCAGCCGATGAGAAATCATTAGCTCTGTAAATGCCAAGACTTTCATACGATCAACGCTATTAGAAAAATTATATTCATGTTACTTTTATACACAAACATATAAGGGCGGGCATAACCCAGGTATATTAATAAATATACACTTTTTTACAGAAAAAAACTTTCACTATGCTATGAAGAAAGGAAGGGAATGGGAAGGAACACTATATATCTGTCGAAATAATTTAATATTAATATCAAGTTCGATCGTTTGCATTTGTATCCATTATTTTACGTTTTGGAGTATTATATTAATTTTAAAGCGGTTAATTGGGATTCAAATGCATTTATTATATTTTGAAATTACTCGATAAATTCTCCCTTTTTTCTTAACAATGACATGAGTATTTTTGGCTGCCTATGTTGGTAGTCAGCATTACTTAATTTTTTAATGTTGTGTACACGGTGTTTTATTTATGTATTAATAAACATTTAAAAATCATTACAAAAAACATAAACCTTACTTTAATTAATGTTAGTTAAAAAAATTATTGAACCATTTACCGGCTTTTTATGTCTACCGGTTCCAAGAGGTACCCGTCTCTTCGTCAGAACAGTTTTTTATAAAAGTCGGGATGTGGTTTAATACCAATATTAACTAACATTAATTGAAATGTTTGACCCCAAAGATAATACTTTAAACAAAAATAATATTTTATTTGCAATTATAGCCTTAAATCAAATCACTATAAAAAACAGTCCTGACGAAGAGATGGGTACGTCTCGAAACCGGTTGACATAAAATATTTACAAAAAATAGTAAAGAACTATTTTAAAAAAGAAAATTATTGTTGATAAATAATTATTCGGCATATACCTACACTACTTACGGTACCTACTTACAAGAATTATTATTTACGTTAGTGTGTGCATGACGTAGTTTACGAGTATTTTTACTATTAATGTAGGTTAAGTGCGACCATTTGTAAATGTAAAAATCTTGTTATAAATTTTCTAATAACGTGTATTTATTTTACATATGCTAACTACTACGTACAGTAATATAATGACATCACCCCTAACAATACTAACTGTCTCTGCAGTCAGTACAATTTGATATGTTACCAGATTTTAGTCCCTAAATCGATTTTTTTGGATTTCCATAGTAAAAGCTAGTATTTTAATAAGTATTTTTCAAAATCATATCTCAAGAGGAAACGCGGTCTGACTTATCTTCGTACAACCGTATTTTCTCCTTGGATTATGGTACAAAAGCAGTGATAGTTTTACACCGTAAAAATATTTACTATTGGCTTATCTCGTTTGTTTTGTTCTTTTTTAAAATTGTTTCTTATGGGTAAGACCATTCAAAAATATATGAAAGCATTTAGTTTTTTACGCTGACTTCGGACGTACTTCTTTCACATATTTTTGAATGGTAAGACCATTCAAAAATATATGAAAGCATTTAGTTTTTTACGCCGACTTCGGATGTACGGTTAACAAATATGATAAATAATTTTGAAAATCACAAAAAGTACCGACACAGAAAATTTCTTTCTGATACTCTCTGTTAATATTTTGATACTCTGCTGACAAAATGGTTTTGGAGTTAAGCGGGTTTCATTTTATTTCTTTTTATATTTTCTGTTTAAATTAATCTTCTTAAATAAATAAAAACTATTTAAAAAAATATATTTAAAAATCGGATCATTTTTCGGAGTGCAAAAAACAAGGTAAAAAACCCCGATTTTTTTCGATTTTAGTTTAAACATAATCAGTCCAACGTTACGAGCAGTTCTTCGCAGAAGTTTTTCGCAGAATACAGGGAGGCATTTACAAGAAAATGAAAGAAGAACAATGTGAAAACAGAGATTCAACACAATTCCCGACCACCGCATATCCTCTAAACAGCTTTGATAAGAGATACGGAACTCTTTACTTCTCTGCGGATTATGTTTTAACTTCCACGTCTCTTCAGTTTTTGGGTGAGCTGTTGAAACCTTTGTATCGTCGGAATTATACCAATTTTTAATTTTAAAAAAAACCTTAATGCTTGGCTGTGTAACTCGAAAAGTAAATTTTTAATAAAAAAAAAACAATTGAGCAATTTTTAAGAAAATTGTTTTTATACATTTAAAACTTTGTTTTTTTTTCTTAAATATGTAAAAGTGGTAAAACATTCTGATCGTTTGAGGTCACTATAAAGGTTTAACTTTGAGCATTAATGTATGTCTACAATCCCGCAAAGTGTCAAAATTCTGATGAAAATAACTTTTTGTTTACAACGACGTGAATTAAAATATATGCAAATAATTATTCTTATATGATTCGACCTTTAACCTTTACATCTATAATCTTGTAAATATACAAACATATGTATTGAAGTCAGTATTTAATCAATTGGCATAACCCTTAATTTATCGATGTATTTAATCTAGTATATTTAAAGGGAAACACTGTAGGTAATTAGGAGAAGAAAAAAATCTACCCAAGTGCATTAGCATAGAAGATAATTGTTTTTAGTTCACTTAAACAATTATGCAAAACGAATTCATATTTTCTATTGCACAAAGCTGCAAGAGGTAACAAAAAAGCCCAGTGATTACAGTCGCGGAAAGCTCGGCCTTAGTTAGAGGGAAGGAGTCAGAACTTTAATGTGAGCTTAATTCAAAAGCTGAAAAAAATCCTCAGCACGCCGTACAATGTAATGAAACAGAGTCATGCAAATATTTCACAATGGAACCGTTTTAATATATGCAAATTGGAAGAAAATTTACGGCAGGCAGAGAAAATTCTAGCGGCATATTTTACCACCATAATCGCATACCAGAATGCTAAATGTACTCACATGGTTAACTTTAAAAACAACCGTGAATAATGATCTTTTAATGTGAAATGCACGTACGTAGTTATACGTACAATTAAGGGAAAAAATTAAATATTTATATCTATCCTTCAATTTTAAATAAATATGGCATTGTTTTTCCAAATAAAATAACAAGTCTACGAAGCAAAACATAGGTATATGCCTTTATATTGAATCAGGTTTTTGATTTTTATTATATATTTGGTCGGTATTAGTTAAAGATTTGAGTACAATATTTATTTATTAAATTATTTTTTTTATTTATTTTTTAATTTACGGTTGTAAAAAGTATCATTTAAAACGAAATGTAGCATAAAAAGCTTATCAAATGAAACAAATTAATAGTTCCGAAAGTTTTTTTTTTAACTCACGTTAAAACAGAAAAATTAGAAGGAATGCTTTACTGAAAACTACCGTCAACAAAAGTGATTTATCGTTTACATTTGATACATTTTTTATTACACAATATATAACTTTACAACTTTACGTGTAAACAAAAAAGATCCTACTCAGGCATAACCTGTGCGTGGGTATACTAGATCTAAAATACGTTAATATATGGTGTAGATGCATAATATATATAGAAAATATAAAAAAAACAATATTAGTAAAAATTAAATAGAACATTCAGGTTGTTTTTTTTAAAATTTAATTTAAGTATGAGTAAAGAGTAAAAAAATAGAAAAGATAAAAAATATTAAATTTTAGTTGAAAATTAAATTAGGAAAAAATACGAGAGCAAATTAAACGTTTATCAGGAAAATAAAAAAAATACCTTTAAATTTTTGGCCCAGTTTATAAATAAATTATAAGTAGAAGAGAGGCTTAAATAATCATTTTTTGTTGTATCTATAAAGTATGAGTAATACAGTTTAGGAGCAAGGACATTTGCATGCCTCTATCCTAGTGTTGATATACGAAACGGAATCTCCAGCACTTGTTTCCTTCTTTGACTATGGCGGTTTGGGTTTTAAGGGAGCAAGTGCTGAAGATTTACAAAAAAATTTAGACATTAGAGACAATGCAATTGTCTGATATTTAAAAGTTTGGTTTCTTGGAATAATTGGATAGAGGTATATGTTTTATTCTTAAAAAGCATAATTTTTATTATTAGATTTTGTACTATCATTAAAGGTTGAATATGATTATTAAATACTCCATTCCATCCAATTATTCAATATGATATTAAATAGATATGTCAGTCTATTTGTCAGGACATTTATCACTCTTACATGCATATCCCACTATACACATTCACCATGGTAGTTGTACAAAAATGTAAAACAAAAGTGCTGATCGGACGAATACTATTAGAAACTACTACCGTCGTGCACTGATCAAATGTATAAAAATATTCATTTCGCGGGATAGTTGATTATACGATCTTTCATTGTAATAATCAACTTTTACCTAGTAAATTCATATTTCTTCCTTATTTAACTCCCCTTTCTTGACTATCGCTTCCTTTTACTTTTTGACAAAAAAACAAGACCGTATTCATGCGCCAGCTACCGTAATCACCAGACTGGCCCCCCTGGGACTTGTCCTGTTTCTAAAGATGAAGAGGACTATGAAAGGACGATGTTCCGAGACTATAGAGTAAATTAAGACCAAATTGCTGATAAAACTGTTGACCATACCAGAAAGTGCGTCACGGAAATGTTTCGAGGATTAGAAAAAACGCTGGCATAAGTGTATTTTATTTCATAGTGTGAACAAGGACAATATTAATATTTAAGGACTGATATAAAAAATTAAAAACAAAACAAACAATAACGCAGTTACTGTTTTTAATGCAATTTGCATACAAGTCTTGCTTCCTCTAGATTCATACATCTTTTCATTCACGCGCGCCACGCCGGCTATTCGTAATTTCGACATTTCCCCCTTCAAGTATTTGTTGGATTTAATGGAATTATTGATGATTATTTAAATTTGTTGCAACAGAGACGGAAAATAATTTGGAGAAGGGAACATGGAAGTCAAGGCATTTTTACAAGGCTCACGACCTGTCATTGGCTGGTTGAAGTGGCCACTTTGCACACTGTGTAACATTCACCATTCGACCTATGTTCAAACATCCACATTTCCTCAACAAAAGTCAACAGATGGAGGAAATGTGGATGTTTAAACAAAGGCAGAATAGTAAATGCCTTGAATTCCATGTTCCTTTCTCAAAACTATTTTTCCTCTCTGTTGCAACAAATCTAGATTTAAATAACTATAGCCTATCTACAAAAATTAGTTCATACTCAAAACATTGTTGATTATTGTTTATTATTCATTCCCTTTCCGCACCTAATGGTGCATAATACACTGCATTGGTATCTTGATCATTTTTGTTTCTGAAGGTAAGATGATCTGTCTTTCGCTTCAGGTTACCAGTCCAGGGACTATAAAATATTCTGGTGTGAAAACGTTCTTTTACATAAATATTTCATATCAACCATGTCGGGAATCGAACCCGAGACCTCTCGCATGTTAGGCAAACGCACTGACCATTACACCACGAGGCCGAAAAAATTATTATTCAGAATGAATATATATTTCTTTTTTTTATTTATATCCCTATAGAGATGAGGTAGAATTTTTTCAAATTCAAGATTCAGGATTATGGATATTTGGCTGGGTTAAGTGGCCACTTTATGCTACATAAAGTGGCCACTTAACCCAGCCAATGACAGGTCATAAGCCCTGTAAACGCTCAAATATCCATAATCCTGAATCTTGAATTTGAAAAAATTCTACCTCATCTCTGTAGGGATATAAATAAAAATATATACCTACTCCCGTCTTGGGAGAAAATCCAGATTTGTGTGCAGGTACACGAACCAAAAAATGATATATTTCTTTAGTACAAATACTAATTCCGTGTATTTTCTTATCAAACTGTGTATGCCTCCAAACGGTATGATAGTACTCCAACTGCATTTTTTTGAACATAAAATGTGAAATTAAAAAAAAGGTATTTGTGTTTGTGTAAATGCAAACGTGTTTGTTTCCAGCTGTTGAGATGCGAAAACGGAACCGTATTTTATGATTATGAATATGATCAATCGGCTAGGAATACATTCGTTTAGCTGTTAATCTTTAAGTCCAAAGCTGAGAAGTAATGTCGGCTATTTAAAATGCACCCGAAGTATCGTAAATATCTTCTGGATTAATATTAACACTGCGTCAGTGTACTTGCCTGCGCTTGCGCCTGGTGCAAAAATAACTTAAGCTTAGAATCAAGGACGTGGAATGAAAATTAATTACCTGCTTTAGAAAATCGCTGAAGGTACATTTTGATCACCCAGTTTGGTCGTCAGACAAGTCCAAAAACTACTTTTATGCAGAATACGAAGCTTGATGTTTTTTTATTCTATTTTACGAATCAAAACTTAATAGGCTTATCCAAAACTAGCATGTAAAATGATAAATAAAAAGCGGACTGTATAATCTAAAACCGAAAATCATACAATTTTGTACAAAGTTGGAGAGTTTGAATAACGGAAAGGAGCTCGGTAAGGGACGTACCTTTAATGCGATGAGGATATTCTGTTATATTAGTGCTCTAGATGATAAAGTTTACCATGAATTATTTTTGAACAATTTATGATTATTTTCACAATGGGAACGATTCAAAAATTTTTAGCAATGTGATGTAATGTCAAATTTTTTTTGGTTGTCAAAATCTTCTATCTTGATATTGGTAGGTACCATAAAATGGGTCAAGGGAAGGAACGGAAAGAAAGGTAATCGGGCAGGAATAATAATATATAATAATTATATAATTTACAGGTATCTAAGGGCCAGTTGCCCCGAATAAATTTGAGGTTAAATGAATTTTGCGTTTTTGTCAGGATGGATTTCAATCCCCTTTATTGAATTTCGTTAAATTTTTAACCCTTTTAGGATCGCACGAAAAAAGTGAGATATATAAAAATGAATTATAATAATGATCCATTTTGGTAACTTTGAATAAAACCTAACTATTACTTGTTTGAAATTAACTTGTTTTCGTGCAACTGTCCCTTAAATTGGTCGAAAAAAGTAAAAGAGAAAGATGCAAGAAATATTAATTTTATTTTAAATAGTAAAAAAATATTTTATCAACTCTGGCGAATTGAGGTGGACATATGAAGGCGTATAATTTTTTTTTTAAACTTGGACAAATGTCAGGTTTCACATATGAAGGGTGGTCTCCACGCAATGGAGACATGTAAATTTTTATGTTTTTTAAGCTTATAATGGTATCTGACGGCAATTCACATAATCTACATTTCTGTTTATTAAATTCGACATAAACGCTCATAATGGCTTAAAAAGTATTCCTCGGAAAATCCCGTGCCGAAGAATAGATTATAAAAGTTTTTTTTTAAAATTATTTTTTTGATTTCATAAATATGCTATTTAACTCAACAAATAAAATAAATGTCGTTTATTTAACTGTTTTTTTGACGCAGAACGGATTTTTTATTTGAATAGAAAAGGATATAAAGGAAAAATACCAATGTGGAACTAATAATGGAATCTGATGGCAGAGCACATGATATAAATTTCTGTTTAATGAAACGATAGTGTAATATTTGTCAAAACTATTTTATATGATATAAAACAGTAAAAACTATTTACATTTAGTAGATTTTTATATTTATAAGTTTAATTAATGCCCAAGGAGTTTGAAAACTTAAAAACGTTATATAACAAATCTTCATATTTTGACATTTTTTTTTATTTTTTATTTATTTACAATTTTAAAAAACCCGTTAGGGTTACATTAGAAATTTAATATTGTCTAGTCATTTTATGTCTCGTCTAGTCTAGTTAGTTCAGTCATCATGTGCTTTTTCAGATTGATTTTAAATTTGTCTCCATTAAAAGTTTTCAAGTAGTAAGGTAGGTCGTTGTAGTGTTTAAATCCATTATGTAGTATTTTTGACTGTCCTGTGTTTGTCTTTGCTTTTTCAATATGATAGTGTTTTTGTTGTCTGGTGTTATATTTATGTATGTCAGCATTTTTTACTAATATTATGTCGTCGTCTTGTATGTTTTCCAGTGTTATTTTGTGCACAATTTTTAAGGTCTCAATTTTAGTCAAGTAGTTTATGTCAAACTGGTGTGTTTTTTTGTACAGTTCAGTCGTAGAGGTCAGGTAGGGTAGGTTGTATGTTAGTTAAAGAATTTTATTTTGTTGTCTTTGTATTCTTGTTATGTCTGTCTTGTTACCAGTTCCCCAGAAGGCGATCATGTAACTCAATTTACTTTTGACATAGGCTTCGTACATCATAATTTTTTCCTTTCTTGATATAAAATCTTTAATTTTGTAGAAGAGGCTATGAAGTGATGCCATTACTTTAGTGAGTCCGTCTATATGTTTTGTTCATTTTAATTGTCTGTCCATTGTGAGTCCTAGGTAAGTCACATGTTCTAGTTCTTTAAGAGTTTCGTTGTTTATTTTTATGTTCATGTTATGGTTCTTCTTTTGTGTTTCGAAATGTATTATATTGCATTTCTTGGCATTTAGTGTTAAGAAGTTTTTGTTTGTCCATTCTAATAGTTTTTGCACGTCATTGTTGATGGTTTTAGTCGTTTCAATGTCATGTACCCTGTACCCTTCATGTTATAAAATGTAAAGTCGTATTAAATACATTTTATATTTATTTGAAACATGTCACTTTTCTATTCACACTCAGTGGTGCATAGGACCCTTCATGAGCATATTATTACAATATTTTACGTTCATTGTTCCAGGAGGCAACCTAGGACTTCAAGCGTAGGCAGACTTATCATCACTGGGTTTTTTGTTTAGGATTTTTAAATGAGGGTAGCCATTGAATAGAAAACACTTGTCCAATTTTCTAGTTCTATTTCACGTTTTTTTTTTTTTAATTTATAAAAAAAATATGCCCAAGTAAATTATGTAAGTTAAATTAACACAATTAAAATTGACAATGAAAAAAAAAATATTGCGCCCATAGAACAATGTAACAATCGCAACTTACTTCATTTTAAAGAAATGCTAAGAATAATGTTATAATTTATTCTCCTCAGAACTCTAATATCTCTTATTTTTCTTTTTTATTTCCTGGATACTTTTCTTGTTTCATTTAAAATTCATTACCTCATCCCACATTCCTCATCGTATAATGTGTATAACATAAGTGTTACATATTGAGAAATTTGTGTCTGGGAAGTATGTTTACTAGGGCTCGAACGAATGAGAAATATAAAGGAACGTGAGTGCCGAGAGCAGAGTGACGGTGCACCTAAATCGACCTTGACAAATAAATATTTGTCGCAAGAGGTAAAATTAGCTGTTTATAATGAAGTCTTAGTGCTGATGCTGATGTATGAGAGCAAAGTATGGACTTGAAAAATAGGGATGAAAGTAGGCTGAATGCTGTCAAAATGCGATCTCTCAGGCGAATGTGTGTAAAAACTATATACGATTGGTTTGCAAATGTCAAGATCCGTACATTATGGGATGCTGAAATAAACACTATCGACAATATAAAAAAAAAAGTACTTACTGCATCAGTTTGAACATGTAAAGCGAAAGAAAGGCCAAAATATTTACGATGCTAATGTTGATGGATGTAGAAATCGAGGAAGACCACGAAATATGATCAAATGTAACAAATACTTAAAGATGGTTATGTCAAAAGTTGGAATAATTAATGATTAGATGTATCAATGTAGAGGAAGCAAGATCTGTATACAAAAACTTAGTGATATGGCATTTTATCTTGCGGGGAAAGGAAATTCCTCATTATATCATGCGCGTAACATAATAAATAAACAAATTACATGATTATTTTAATAATGTGCAAGCTTAATCTGGCAAGTAAAAAAACAATTGTAATTTAAAAACATATACATAAACGCTGCAGGAACGGCTAGAAAGGAATGACCTGATGGAGACATACAAAATACACTACAGCTGCCCAAATTTGGATCCCATCTTCAAGCATACACAAGATGCTCGTCTTCAAGGCCACAGTCTTAGGCTGGAGAAAACGAGATTTAATCTTAATCTACGGACGCATTTCCTATGCAATAAGGTTGTAAATGGTTGAAATAAGCTGCCACAAAATCTGATCTGAACACTTTGTATCCTGGAGCCGTGTAAAAACGTGATTATATAACCACGCGTTCTGTCCCGGTCCCACGTTTTCACGTGGTTTACCAGCTGTCAAAAAAGTACATTTTATTGACATCTAGTGACTTTTATTAGTACTTTTTTGCTGCTGGTAAACCACGTGAAAACACGAGACCGGGACACAACGCGTGGTTATTATAATCCCGTGTTTACACGGCTCCAGGATACAAAGCACAAAAAAAAAAGTGAGACCCTGTATATGTGCGAACATTGCAATGTGGCTGTCCATACTCTCCATAAAGGCTAATGTTGGCAAAACTTTCATACAAAAATGAATAATCAAATTGTTTTAAATAAGAATGAAAAGTTTTACTTGATTTAACTTAGTATTTTCATAATAATGACACTTTTAAGAAACCATTCACAAAGCATGAAATTTAAAATTATGTGTGTATAAATTATGTGTGTAAATTCTATGTGTATTCGGCCGGTACTCAAAGTGTTAATGTGTAGTCTCAATGGGTTCAAAAATGGACGAGATTGGTTTAGGAAAAGCGAAGTGTGCCAACATCTCACTTTCGTTATAATATATTTAATTTATCAGTTTTAAGCTACTTGCTTAAAATTAATATAATCATAATAATATAGTTAAATTATATTTTTAATGTACGTACTCTGACCAATTTTTTTTCTTGATATGTCGGTGTTTCGGTTGGCTGAAAGATATTGCGTCTTGCAATAAGTCCACCAAAGTGCATTGAATTTTTCTGCTTTAAGTTTTAGATAAATCGTGGTCTACGTGGTGAAGTAGTTAAGCCGCTTGACTCACGCATGGAAGGTTCCGGGCTCGATTCCCGGTTAGAAAATAAAAATCAAATCTAATATTTCTCAAGTCTGGGTGTTCTGTATTGTAATTCACCACGGTAATCGGGCCTCCTGGCCTGTTGTGGTGCAAAAAAGCAATGAAAATGAATTTCACATTGAGAATTTTCATACTTATAATATTTTTGTTCATATGAATATTGTACAACTTATCTTGCTGACGAGACGCCCTTGTTAAACCAACCTTAACCCAAGATTTACAAGATGTCCCAATGACGACTCATTGTATTCTCAAACGCGATGTAAATATTTATTGACTTAATGAAAATTTAATACAGCGATTAAAAATATTTTTAAAACGTACGTACCATAAATGTCATTAAATTAACATTCTGAAGCCGATTTGAGCGCCATTGGTGACCGCAGAAAGAGAATCAGCGATTTTTATCTACTGAAACCACATAACCAAACGTTTAAAGAATATACTAAATATTTTGTCAACAAAGATAAAGCAATATGTTTGTTTTTTGGGTGATATCGTGTGTGTTGGATTTGTTCCGACGTTTCGGCTACCATTGCAGGAGCCATCTTCAGAGTAAACTGAGTGTTTAGTAAAAGTACTAGTAATTTGTACCGCGTCGCAGTCTGCAGTAGGCATATATCTATTTGTTTTTGTAGTATGTTGTGCTGGAAACCATGTTGAGTTTAATTTTAGTCACAAATTAGTAGTGCTTAAACACATATTTTTTTCGAAAAACACTCAGTTTACCCTGAAAATGGCTCCTGCAATGGTAACCGAAACGTCGGAACAAATCCAACACACACGGTATTACCCAAGAAACAAACAAATTGATACCAGTGACCGAGAAAACCTTCTCACCTTTTTAAAAATAAAGCAACTGAGAATTTATAAGTCTAGGTATTAACAAAACTTATGAGTGTTTGATAAAGTGTTCACTTTACACGTGTACATTCCCTATTCTGTGTAACATTCCTTATTCTGCCAATGTTTAAGCATCTAAATTTCCTCAACTCTTCCATCTGTTGACTTTTGTGAAGTAAAAGAGCTGAAATCTGTATCATTTAGGCGAGATTCATTTGGCTGAACCATTTCACCTACTAGGCAATGCCTTAAAACAATTTAGATCTTAATAACTCCCTAGGGTTGGAGATCCAGCCTGTCTACAAACATTTACGCATACTTTGTTGCAATTGAAATTTGGTCAACAAATTAAGCATTGTTGACCAAATATAATATGGCTAATTTGTATATTACAATAGTACTTGTGTTGGTTTACTATATTGAAAGTAAGAATGAAGAAAACACGAGGCATTTATTGTGTAAAAGGGGTTCGCTAAGCTTTCTTAAAACAAGGAATAAAAAATATCCAGTCAATTTCAGTTCATAAGTCCTGTTCATGCCCAGACTTCTCTTTGTTGCAATAAATGTTTTACATAATATTTGTGTATTTTTACAAATTCCTTAACTGGTTGAATAAAAAATTCGGCATTTCTAAAAAAAAATTATCACAGATGCTGAACCCCATAATAAAAAAAATGGCGGACTCTGGAGTTGCTAAAACGTTAGCATTATGTTCGGGAGGTTTGTTCGATTCCACAATGAGATCAAAATAATTTAATTGCATTAGCGAACCCCTGGAGATCTCATGTACGGCTAACAACCGCCCTTACCACTTGACTACGAGGCGGACAAATAAACAATTGATTTTATTTTTCTGGTTGCTCTAAAAGTAGCTTCCGAGTTTAAAATACTGGACCAGGGTTCAGTAACACTTTGTTATGTCTGGACACAAACAATAATGAATACCCAATATGTTTGAATTAAAATGAAGTATGGACATTAAATAGGGTTGAACGCCTTACTTCAACACGTGAAAAGAATTATGAACAGATATACAATTAGAAAAATCCATCTAAGTTTTATATCTGAGACGTGGCAGAGTTATTATGCACGATCTCCATTTTCAGAGGATGTACTAAAAAAATTGCACTAAAATAATAATGATGTAATGTATGCAAATTTATTTTTTCTCAGCAAATATTAAATGCATGTCATTATATGGCAGATGCGTGAGATAAAATTTCGTTTAGCACATAAATATAAAACAAAATACATTTTTACGTGCGTTACATTCTAAACGACAAATCAGACTAAAATAAATGTTGAATCTAGCAATTATTCAGCAAAAATTTGAGGTTGTTCAGTTCTCCGAAGTACTTCGACATTGTACATAAATTGCATGCAATAGGCCCGTTTCATATGTATCGTCCCAGTTCATGCGGCACGGTAAAATTAGGGTGGATGGGTGTGTATTTATTATTTTCTTTTGTTTTTATAGTTTACACTGACAGGCAAAAAAAATGCACACTAAAATCGAGTGGAGATTAGTTAGTCCCACAGATTACTGCTTAGTGCGTTTACCCGTCGTTAAATAAACAAAATAATTTCATATATTAATTATAATACGATGGAAATCAGTCCAACCTATGTTCTTTTATCGTGAAGGGTGGATTTTTACTGCGCTGGCCATATTCAATGTGCCTTGAACAATAAAATATTTATGAAGTTAAACACTTGCTGTTCATCTTGTAATGACGAATATTTTTGTTTTTTTTAAATTGATATTTTTAGCTAATTTAGTAAAAATAAACGAAACTACTGCTTGCTAATCACAAACCTATTACACACTGAGTTTGAGGAGTCTCCATAGCGGTGCCAGTACTTCTACCAGATGCAAGTTAGTAGCTATCCGAGTTTTGTAAGAGGCGGTTCTTTCATCCTCTCTGCGAGCATGAGCTAATGGTGTTTTCATATTTTTGACAACCAGATTAAAACTATTATCAATTTTGACTTCAACCACAAATAATTGAATCAAATGACTATCAATATTTCAGTTTTCCGATTTTAAATTTCGCATTTTTTCATGTTTAATTACTACACAGCACCGTAACGCCCGGATGTTTTTGATACAATAAAAGAAGGGCCAAACCAACGCAGCATCTTTTTCTTAATTTTGTCGATAGTGGTTGTCTCATTCTTGCATACTGTATGGATCTCGACATTTTGCGCATCAAATTAAAGTGATATTTCATATTAACATATGGTATGCAATTTATGCCCTGAAACAGTACATGCGCCTTTCTATTGTGTCTGAATTTCGCATGCGTGATGAAATTAAATTGATAATTATTATTACAAGAAGCCATTATTTACGGAATTCACAAAATAAAAGGTGCGGTTAGATTTATTACAAGTCGTTAATTTTCGTTTATAACGGGTTAAGAGACATAAGTGATAATATAAAAAAAAAAAACATAAGTTTGTTTTTCTTGGAATGCACGCGCTTTTAATATAATTTCTGAGTTTTGTCACGTTGAAGTATCATACAAATTGTTATCTCCAGTTCGAGTACTGGTTTAGTAAATATAATTATAAAAAATGTATCTATTCAAAAATCTTAACACAAGTACCGGTTTCAAACCTCGATGTATAATTTAAAAATATATTGATATTTACAATATTTTAAGTTCGTCCAAATGTTTGCAGGCAAAGATTGGATTCCAGCCAATGACATGTCATAAGCCCTATGGATGCTTAGACTTCTATACTCCTTTTTATAAAATGTTCTTCATCTCAAATGTTTCATGTATTTATTTTTTATTATTATTTTTTTGTTTGTTTTTAAACAATATACATAAGAGGTAAAACAGAGTATTCAAAAAATAAAGGATTATTACATAGCAATGAAATACATATTAATAGTAAAAATAGTAAACGAAAAAATCCCACAAAGGCATGGCCTGTTTATGGGTATACAAGAATAATATTTTTGTGTAACATAAGAAAGAGAAAATAAAATATTCTGTAAAAGATTAAACGGTATTTTTTTATAGTATTTAAAAAATTAAATAAAAAATATGAAAAAAAACATAAAAATATTCCTTATTATTAAAGGGCAACAAAATGTATCATAGAAAAAAGATTTCATATCTTTAGTTTAAATCCAGGATAGTGCGTGTTTTTTAAAAGAAGGGAAATTTTGTTAATATTAACAACTTCCTTGGGGGTTGAATCCAGACCTTATCTACAAAAATTTGGACAAATTCAAAACATTGTTGATTTTATAAGTAGGTTAATTTACGAATTAAAAATTACGGTGTGGTAAAAAAAATGCAAATGCTTTAACTGCATCTTATGTTACTGAAACAGAATAAATAAATGATAGTATCAGAATTATAAAAGGTAATTAATATTCCTTCCTTACGCCATTTAAATTACTTAACTTGCATTTCTCAGAAAGGCGCTCCCGCGTATATCCGGGTGTCTTTAGCTATTCATGATTTACGTTAAAATAACGGTATTTTATCAAAAAGTACGTATGAGCAGTATGCGTTAACAATGACGTTGATTAAAATGAGATCACATTTGTATGCCAAATTGTTTTCAGGTGAATTGGTAATTGTTGACTCAGAAGTCGTAAGAAAGAATTACGAAATAAGATTTGTATCAAGCCAATGGATGTATTTTCTGAATCTTTGATAATAAACGTTTTTCTCTTAGATGAATTTCAACAGATATGTTAAAACACTCAAATTTTAATCGATGGATGAAGATTCATTGTGATTATTATTTATATTATTACAACGGAGATGAAGAACATTTTAGAGAAGGTAATATAGAAGTCTAGGCATCTACAGGGCTTCCGACCTGTCAATGGCTGGTTTAAGTGGCCACTTTACACACTGTGTAACATTCACCATTCTGCCCATATTTGAACATCTATATTCCTTCGATTCTTTCATCTGTTCTGTCCTTCTATATTACCTTCTCTTAAATGTTCTTCATCTCTGTTGTAATATGTTAATATAAACAGCTCACCAGGGAGTTGAATCCAATCCTTGTCAACAGAAATTTAGACAAACTCAAAATATTGTTGATTATATTAATTTTTTAAATATTTTGTTTTCTTTATATTGGCGTTTTTATGATTGACCCAAACATTTCAAAAGGGTATTTTCTCCTTTTTTTAATGTATATTTTTATGAAAACTACGATGGTAATAGTATTAAAAAAAATTTTGTGCTATGTCGGATAAATTTCCTATAAAGGTTTAAAGTATGCTTTTTATAATTACCCGAAAACGAGAAGTTATGCGCCTTGTAGGACAAAAGGCACGTATGATGTTTTGGCGCCAAACTTGAACCCAATGTTTATTCGCAGCCCAGTCGGCAGTCGTAACGCGTGACGTCAAAGTGACGTGATGCCAACTGAGAGCTGTTTTGTATGTGCTCATTTTTTAATCCGAAAATTATAAATGAAAACTTATTTTGAATACATTGATGGTTATATCATTAGAATCCTAGAAATTCACCCTAAATATACTGTATATTTTTAACGTTATTCTTAATTTCTGGAAATACCCTATTTTGTGGTTGCGTTTAGTTGTAAATAACGGTGTAAAAAAATGGGAAACAAGTTGTGACAGAGCGGGGTTTAAACCTCGGTCTTCCTTATCCGGAGTCCAAGACACTTACGGTACCACAACCCGTGTCTTTTTTTATTTCTTGGGAAACGCTTTGTATGTCCCGGCAAATGAATAATACAGTTCTGTGTGTGAAATAGAACCACAATCCTGGACGAATGTTTTTGACTCGATGGCTGCTCTGAGGTAAAACTCCCAAAAAAAAATCTATTGTAGAAACGAAAGAAGTTTAATCCTAGTCAGTGAATAATTCATTGCCCTCTGTTCTAAATCCAATAAAATGCAGATTATGTACTTCATGATTACGTTCTTTAAGCCCAAATATGCTAAGGCTACCAAATTCCAGAGAGTTCCTTCAAGTAGCTTTTCTCTTTCGGCAACGAGTAAATTTTCCGTGTATGTCGGCACCGCCAAGGAGACTTAAGTCCTCAGATGCGTGGTGCGGTATGTGATCAACTCATTAGTCGAAAGAGCCAAAGATCAACAGCACAACATTTTAGATTTCGTTTGAAAATCAAATTTAATTTGGTTTGTAACTGTTTTTTATTTTTTTATTTTATTTAAATCACACATATCATACATATTGTTATGTGTGTTCTTATAATAACATTGCAAATATATTTAATTTATAAATTGTTTATCACATATGTCTTGACCATTATTTTAAATTTTGATATGTTTTTTTTCTTCATAAATATTTTTTTCCATTTCGTAATACTTTTTAATTGCTTTAAATAAAATTGAATTTTGTGACTTTGCCTTTTTCCTAAATGGATGTCTAATTTTGTTCTTTTCTCTAGTATTGTGATCGTGTTCATGCTGGTTCCGATCAATTTTTTTCCAAAATTCTGTTTTTTTATTAGAGTTTATAATTTTATGAACAAATATCATTGTATTGTAAAATATTCTTTTTTTATATGTTAATAATTTCATTTCATTTACCATCGACTTTACCCTCGTATATCTGTTTTTTTTCAAAATGATTCTAAAGGCTTTATTTTGTAATACAGTTAGTTTATCTATGTTTTCTTTGTTTGATAAAAATAAAATGCTACTACAGTAGTTAACGTGTGGTTCAATAATTGCTTTGTAAATAGTTTTGCAGGAGTCCTTATCAATAAATCTTCTGATCCTTCCCAAAATTGATATTTTTTTTTGCAATCTTATTTATTACCATCTTAGCGTTTTGGTGAAATATAAGTTTTGAATCCAACATTACACCTAAATATTTAATTCCAGTGACTTCATTATGTTTTTCATTTTCTATTACAATTGATGGTGTAATTTCTATTCTTTTGTTTCCTATATTCATATATTTAGTTTTGTTAACATTTAATTTTAATTTATTAATTTTTAGCCACAGTGATACACTATTAAGATCATGATTTAGTCTGTCCATAATTGTTTTATAATTTTCTCCCGATATATATATTAAGGCATCGTCTGCAAAGAGTCTTATTTTTGAATATTTTAATGTTTCGACAATATCATTTTAAAGTCAAGTAACAGAAAATCTGCGTATTTGCTCTCCATTTCAACTAGAAATTCTCAAAAATTGTCTATGATAAAAAGCTTTAGTTACAAAAATGATGACAATTATGTTCCTATCAACATTTTTTCTAAAAATGTACCATTTGTTTACAAAGCTTTCTTTAATGAATGATCTAGCGGAAAAAAGTATCTCCTGATTCATAATTGCCTTCAAAATATAAAAAAAACTTCTCGCCCCTGTTATACTTTTTATCCCACCTGCAACTGTAGAAATTTAATTGAAACCCAATTAATAATCTGTTTTCCTTAAGACGGACAGTAAAAATATCATTAATGAAAATTTCTACCAAGGAGTAATAAACATCTTCTTTCACTAAAGGAGAATTAAAACGACTTACATCTGATGCTAAATTACTGGAAACAAGGCCGAGCATATTATTTTTATTTTTTGTACGTGCTGTCGTGAATTTCGGAATCAAGGATTCCTTTGCGTAGCCAAGTCTCTGTAATTATAATCACAGAATAACAGTTAATTAAGACATTCTGATAAAATACGGATAGTTTAGAGCAAACTCGTCTTGTATTTTGATGAACAATTCGAAATTTATCGCTTTTCATAAACATAATCTATGAGAGAATAATAAAACTAAACTCCTGAATTTTCCCGCATTATTATAAAGATTCAGTTTTATGTTAATAAAATAGTGTGTAAAAAGAATATTTGTTTTTTTTAATAATAAAAATGTATGTGGTGGGATGTGCAATCGTGTTTAAAACAAGTGTGCAAATGACAGTATTAAAACATATATAAAATATTGTATAACACTATACGGCGGGTTTTTATAATTTGATTTTTTGAGGCAACTGGCCAATACCCAGTAGTAGATTTTATAAACTTTATTTTAATTGGTATATGAGCTGTTATTAGTTTATATCCTGGCAAGCACTTATGACCTGTCGTTTTGTTATGACCTGTCATTGTCCTATGACCCTTCATTAGCTAATAACCTGTATTTGCCTCAACTTGTGATGTCTTTGGACCTGTCTTATTATCACCTGGAGTTGGAATGTCCAATCATCGGTTTTTCATTTTTCATTGTCGTATGAACCTTCATTAGCTTAATATTTGTCATTGCCTTGTGAACTGTAATTGTCTTATGACAAGTCTTTATTTTTTCATCTGGAATTAGCTAATAGCCTATCATCGGTTCTTTAACCCACTATCGGCGTTTGACCTGTCATCGATTTTGACCGATCGTTTTCTTATGACCCTTTACTAACATATTGTCATTGCCTTATGAACTGAGTTTATCTTATCTGTGTTTACCTGTATTTTTCTTATTACCTGAAATAGGCTAATGCTTTATAATTGCTTCTTTCACCCGTCATCGGCTTTCGAATTGTCATTGGTTTATTACCTGTCATTGACTTACGACCTGTCATTGGCTTACGACCTGTCATTGGCTGATATAAAAATCACTTTACACACCATAAAGGTTCACCGTCTCTGTAAATAGATCTGTATTATGAATTTTATATAGAACTCATGACAATTAGCACTCAAAAATATTTCAATGGGAAGTTTTTTTAATTCGAGCTGAAAAGATTTTACGATCTGAGTCATTGCAATTTCCCTGACCCCGCGTGGGAATCTGCTGCGTGATCATTAGTAAATAGACCCACTTGATAATACTAAACTGCTGGAATATAATTGTTTTGTTGTATTTGACGTAATTAATTAATTTCAACCAGGTTTAACAAAAAAACTCGATTACCTTAATTAAAATAAAATAAACTCGATATTGTTCGTAGAGGTAAATAAAATTGAGTTAGAAAAAAAATATCACAAGCCGTAAAATTCTTCATAAATTAACAATAACAACAAGAACTTAAATTCAGTAAATAAAAAAAGTGTATTAAATACTAAAAGCAAGAATTTAAAAAAATACAATAATTTAATACTAAAACTATTAGAATCAATACTACAAGTTTTTTTAGAGAAAAAACTGAATATTCTACCCAATTTACAAAAAAAAAATATTATTTAAGTGTGCTTTGATGCAACTCTAGTGCAGCGAAAAATAACTTTTCCTTATAAGGAAAAAATAATTTAATAAATTACCTTTAGTAACAAAAAACATTGAAAATATAACATTATTCAAATTTAAAAAAAAAATTGTAAGAAATCCCCTCCATTCTAACTTCCATGCTGTAATGATCGATTTTGCAACTAAATATACTTTTATAAATATTTTTGTAAATGTTTCTAAATAAATATTTCTGAAAAAGTTTTATTGTAAACCCTCTTTAAAACTAGCTTTTTGTTCCATCAGAGAAGTAAAAATGTTGTATTTAAAATTATAAAATGTTTTTATAAATGAAATGTAAATAAAAAAGGTTTTTCTTTATTAATTAAAAATAAAAAATATATTTTGAAACCTTATGAATATGAAAATCTTATAAATAACTTTAATATCTCATTTTATGGCGTTTATTTCATACATAATGGAGAAATGTTGACGTTTATTGTCAAATATTGAATGTATTTTTTTCAAAAATAGCAGTTGGTAATCGTTATAATTCTTTAATTTGAATATTTTTATAACATTTTGAATATTGTATCGATCGATTAATCCTGTTTGTAATCGCAAGTAAGATTTTTATATTTAGATAAATAATTAAACTTTACCGTTACTTCAAATTATTACTTTTAATAATCGGGTTTTTAATCGGATTACAGTTTTGATGTTCAAACCCCGCTCTACCACAACTTAATTTCCATTTTCTTATTGTGAGTTATTTACGATTCTTTTAAAATAACCACAAAATTTTAATATTTGGGTGAAAAACAGAGACAGTTTGTGGTACCGTGGTAAGTATCGCGGACTCTAGATAAAGAAGTCCGAGGTTCGAACCTCGCTGTACCGCAACGTGTTTATCATTTTCTTACACAGTTATTTATATCTAAAAGAAAATGATCCAAAATTGAAACATTTGTTAATCATAAGAACGCAAATATTTATTTCATAATCAATAAAAAATAACTAATGAAATAAAAAGTGGTAATAAAAATGTACTCAATACGAAGTTCGTAGTACTGATAAAAAAAATAAGTTAAAAAGGGGTTGCTTCGTGATCCCACTTTTTAGTAAACTATCGACGAATACGTGATAAATTATTTTAGAATAACTTTAAGATTGTTAAATTATTTTATTCTGCGCTCTTGGGTCAGGAAACTAAACACATGACATTTCTGTTTAATGAAATTCGGCATAAAGGCTCGATTCTCCAATATAATTGAACATTTGAAAAAAATGGGTCAATGGTGGATGTCAGTTAAACAAAATATTTTTAAAAAACCATTTAATATGTATAAAAAAGTATGGGCTATTTACATCACTTTATATTTATAAGTTTTATTTAAAGCCTTAGAGGTTTGAAAACTTAAAGATGTCATATTTCAAAACATAATTTTTTGACATTCATCATTTATATCATGTACCTTTTGTTTATGTTAGATATTAATTAACAGAGTTATTGTTAGAAATCACTCAAGAATTTGTTTGTGCGGGTCCTATTTCAAGATTTACATAAAAAAATAAATTATAATCGACGTTTCATTTTTTATTGTACATTTCAGAACTAAGACATCGAAACATTGACGTATATTGTACTAACTACAAACGTGATTATGTGCTGCAATATCCAATGATTATACAACAAATGTAAAATCTCACTTCATCATAAATTTAACTGCGGAGAACTTTCGCATATTAAGAGAATAAAGCACACAATTTGCATGCTTGACAAACGCATCCTTTTCAACTTTTACGTGAAAATTATAATCTAACAGACATTAAACATTAAGATGTGAAGTTATGATAGAAGGCGTAATGAAAAGGGAATTGTGTTTTGTTACAAAGAAACATTTTTGTACCGCCAAATTGTCCATAGGAATTTCAAATACTTAAGAAAAAAGTGTAAATTGTTCAAAAGAGAGAATTTAATTTTGGTTCCTACATACGTGTGATTCAATTTACATATCAACAAATATTTTACAACAAAAAATTACAGTAACATATGAAATTAAGTACAAATGTGACATTCTATATATATAATTCTTCTGTGCGTGTGATGTCGCTGAACTTCTTCTAAACGGCTTAACCGATTTACGTGCGGTTTTCAGCGAAATGTAGATCTTTGCGCTGCGCGTGTTCTTTGATATTAACATTTTAAATCAAATCTGTTAAAAATAAGTTAGAAGCATAAGTCTATTTTTCATCGACTTACCAGGGTTACATTTGACGAGAATGCATGTACAAAAAATGGAAGGATGTTGTTTTTATGTGTTTAAAAAAAAATGTTTTTAAATGTTTAGAAACAACATTCGCTCTTTATGGATCCCAATCAGATTATTTCCTTACACTCCTAATAATTTCTTTCCATTTATTTATTTTTTCTGGAATTTTGGTAATACTCAAATAATATTAACTGACATTGAATACATTTTTGAAAATCGCATTCGTGAATAAAGTGCACCCCTGATGGTGAGAAGAGCCGAGTTTGATATATGCAAAAATAATTTAATATTTGAAAATTAATTATTCTGTGGTTTGGAATTCAACCATAACAAATACCTTGGTACCCATTTAAATTCAATATTTGAATATTCATAATTTTTAGTTTTGGATTTCACTTATAAATAAATACCTTGGTACCTACTTATCAATGAAAAGTCTTTTTTCAAGGTAATAGCAGGCAAGACAATGTTCAGGCAGGACAACGTCTGTTATAGTTATAGTAGTGTAGGAATAAAAAGAGAATATAATAATATTCGTGAATATCGACGCGCCAATTTTCATGACCGGGCAGCGTCACAACACACTACAACATTTCTTTCGTGGGGCTTGAACTTAGACCCTGTCAAAACTTTGAAATTCAAAAACAATCAATTTATTCATATATACTGCACCAACGAAAATGAATAACATTTTTTAGAAATTAATCATCTCCTTCTACTTCTTCAGCCTTATTTTCTCCACTGCTGGATAAAGGCCTCTTCCAAACGTCTCTATTCTTTCCTATCATCCGTTTTCATCATCCATGTTTTACTGGCAATAGAGGCGATGTCATCGACCCATCTTTTCTGTGGCCTTCCAATACTTCTTTTGTTTGCCCATGGTCTCCACTTTATTATTATGTGTGTCCACCTGCTATCATTTTGCTGGCTGCGTCCCCAGGTGGTGGATAGGGAAATACTTGGCAGATATGCAGGGTGGGAGGGAAATAAAATTCCTCCCATGATCAAACAGGCAGTAGCGTCTGACCCAGATTGGGTGGCTACAACAGCGTCTGTACTCTATGTTAAGGTCGGCTGTATCCAAGCTCACCAACACGTCTGGCAAGCGTGGTGTCTTAATGCCAAAAACCTCCGAACAAAACGAAATGAACTCAAATTTAGAAATGAATATGCAAATAAAAAACTGTTAAAAAAAATATTTTTTGCTTTAATTTTGTACGTATATGAGAATGTCCAATTATGGAAATTATTGTTGAGAATTAGTAAGCGATGGACTGGTTTCCACATCTCAGCCAAGGAAAAAAAGTTCTGTGGATATTTTAAATATTTTTTTTTTTTATTTTTTTTTTTTTTTAAATTTATTTCAACAGAGAGGGAAAGATTTTTGAGAAGGGAATATGGAAGTCTAGGCATTTACAGGGCTTATGACCTGTCATTGGCTGGTTTAAGTGGCCACTTTACACACTGTGTAACATTCACCATTCTGCCTATGTTTGAACATCCACATTTCCTCAACTCTTCCATCTGTTGACTTTTTGTGAAGTAAAAGAGCTGAAACCTTTATCACGTGGGTGAGATTCATCCGGCTGAACCAAATCACCTACTAGGCAACGCCTGAAAACAATTTTTCAATTTTTATACTTCTTCTTTTACCAGGTAGTAATTCAACAATGTTTGATTATGTCCAAATGCTTGCAGACTGGCTGGATTTTTTTATTTGTTAATAGACTTTTAAACTAAGCCAAAACTTTTTTTTTCGATTTTTTGCTGTTTTGTGTTTTTGAAATGAATCTGCGTGTGACGTCAGAGATTCTCTTCCGCTTATTCTCTGTTGGTTCTGCCGATTGGTCCGTTTGCGATAAATAAACCAGATACCTTTATCAGCTCTCTTATCATTGGTTGATTAATATGTACCATTGACGTCGTTTAAAGTAGTTTGATTTTGGTAAAATATTTTATTTTTTTTTATTGGTACATTTGCAAGAAACTACGCGTTACAATTTAATGCTTTAATTTTTACCGCACGCAAGAACACATTTTTTTATCCAATTTCCCGTAAGGCTGAAGTTCTTCATTGTCTTCTGGACGGCGCCCACCTAGAAGACCCCCTAAGCAATGAAAGCATAGTTGGCCTTCATCACGGGATACTAAGTACCCTAAGTAGAACAGATCTACAAGATGACAAAGAAGAAGAAGAAGAGGGTGGGATAAAGTATTTTGCTAACTTGGTCTTTATAGATCTTATCATTAGTGGATTCACACGAAGTTACCCCAAAACAGATTTTTTTTCCAAAAGAAAATAAATTTAATATGAAAGTATGCAAAACAATATTTCAAAAAGAAATAATTATAATGACATTTTATTGCTTGTAAATTATAAAATAAAATTCATTTTATTTTATCACCGTTTTCTAAGAATTTCAAATTCACGCGTGCATTAAAAAATTTTAAATTATTTGAAAGTCAGCGTGAAATCGTGAACAGATCTTCAATTTTTCTTAAATATTCCATTTGGAATACAAAACGGTCGTTATGAAGATTTAAATTTAGAATGCAAAACAAACATGAATGGTTAAAAATCTCCACATGAATGGAACTCCGGCTTGAACTTCATGAACTTTTTGGCGGCAATCGCAGATTCTGATCATGCGCACTGTTGTAGTCATCATGTCCGACGAAGGCGCCATCTTGCGTGGACTCATTACTAAATCTAGACGTTTGCATGCTGATGATAAAATGCGCGGTCATAACTCTCCAGACGAAAATAATATTGGCTTTGAAATGTTTTTTAGAGCTTAATTATGAGATAAATGTTGTAGAACTCGGGAAGCGACAAAAAAAAGGAAGATTTTATTGAATTTTAAAAATATTTAAACTAGCAAACGACAAAAAATAAGGATCATTCTTCAATTAACAGTATTTTAAATGAGTCAAAATGTTTGTGAACAAAGCTGGATTTCACTCCCTTGGCTAGAGTTTTAAAGATTGAAATTTATTGCGACAGAGAGAGAAAACGTTCTAGAAATGGAATCATGAAAGTGTCATTTAAACGGTTTAAACGGCCGATTTAAGAGGTTACTTCACGCCATGATTTTGCCTATGTTTTAACATCCGTATTTCCTCAACTCTTTAATTTTTTATTTTTCTAGTAGGATTTACAGATTATTGACTCAGTTTGCTAGCTTCTTGTTTGAAAAACGGGAGATTCTCAGGAGTGCCCTTTAGTATAGTGACCGATAGTTGCGAAATTCTAGTCTTTGAGAGAATGGTCGGTAAATTAAATTTTACGTATCGTCAAGAGAGCCCAACGTCTTTGGATATGAATTGAACGATACACGAAATATAAAAATTTAAAAGAGAAACTCGTTTATTGACCAGTTGCTTTTTTTAATGAGTTTAATCTAAAGGAAGACCCATAGTTTTTATAACGGTTTCGGGTATGTGAAGGAATGTACTCTAACTGTTGATTATTGTGAAGTTAAAGAGCTGAAACCTTTATTGATGTGGGAGAATTATTTCACCCACTAGGCAACCCCTTAAAATACTTAATATTTTTACATTTACTTATTCCAGTAATTTCTTAAAACATTTCATTATCATCCTTCCCTTTCCGCAGCCAATAGTTCATAGGGCACTGCATCGGTACACCAATCGCAGCACATAACCGAGTATCATTGCTCTAATTCTTTTGCCTCCTCTTTCACAATAGCAGCCGCTCGATTGTGGAATAATCTACCCACTAATGTAAGGGACGCCCCTTCTTTATTTATATTTAAGTCAAGATTGAAATGTCACTATCTAAACATTCAAATTATTCCTTTATCCTTCTTCTTTTTTTCCCATCCCCTCTCCTCTCTTCATAGTAAAGTGTTATTTTTTTTTTTATATATATTAATTTTTGTTGATCTTGTCTTTTAATTTTTGTATAAAATTGTAAGATTCAATATGTCCATGTATTTATAATTTTCTCAAACTAAACGGTTTGGGTAGGTAGGAAGAAATTGCCTTAAGGCAATATGCCCGCCCTTATATGTATATTTATTGTATATATATATAAAGTGTCAAATAATAAATAAATAATAATGTGTTGATCATTTTTATTAAATGAAGTTAAGATTATCAGTCTAACGCTTCGGGTACCAGTCCAGGGACTTTGAAATATTCTAGTGTGAAAACACCTTTTAAAATAAATATTTCATGTCAACCATGTCGGGAATCGAATCCATGACCTCTTAAATGGCAGGCACGCGCGCTGATCAGTACACCACGAGGTTGACTAAAAACATACTAATACATACAAAAGTTTGTACAACTGTAAATAATTCATAAATAACAATTAAAAAGAGTTCATATATGTTCCTCAACGATTCAACTTTCAAGTAACCGCACTCACGCCCAAGTTAGGGGTGCCCGTGTCAAAGGTTAGGTTGAACCTAGCATTATAAAGGCAAATGATTCATCGTAAGCCGTCTATGCAGTAATCAATGTTCTGGCAAACAGTAATTAGAGCCAGGGTTAAAACGGAAAACGTTTAATTAATCGATACTACTGGTCAATGGAACTGACGTGTTGTGTAATTATTTCCAGCAAGTAATTTTCAACTTTTTTAGCGCTCGCTCTGTATATTCTACACGAAGAGCAGTGTTGATTACCAGTAATTACTGTTTAATTTGTATAATTGCAGACACGATCAGGACTCAGCTTTGAGTTTTGTTACAGTTAAGAACGAGTATATTTAATTACAGCTTTCTTGTTTTTAAAAATGTTTACATCACGCTAGAGTAATTAAACCTCTGAACCAGCCAAATAAGATTTAAAAATACGTGAATTCACATCCTGTCCCATCTTGATCTTGCTAAATTAAAACCACTTACTAACAGCTTTAAACATGTAATATGTATTTAATAAAAACAAAAGTATTCAAAATAATTCCCATTACATCCACATTTCCTTAAATCTTCCATGTGATAACTTTGTGATGTAAAAGAGCTGAAACTTCTATCATGTGTTTTTTAAAATTAAAATTATTTTTTTAGAATTATTGATGGAATTCCATTGTAATGATGTAATAACTTATATTTACACATAATTTATCAATTAAAAAACTTTGTCCACTTCGACTTATTTGTTTGACTAATTAGCGTTTTCTCCCTCTCATAGGCATCTCTATGCTGGTGAATATTATTCAGTGTGAGGATAACTTATACAAAACGAAATATAATCTTAAGTGTCGGTACATTTTAAATTTGAAATTTAAATAAAAATTATCCATACACTTTATTAATATTATAATATTAACAGTCTAAAGATGATTTTGGTTATTAATTAAAAAATACTTGGTACAATTATAGAATTTTAAGAAATCAGCAGATATTATTCAAAAACTCACCCTTATTAACCCTGTACATTGTAATAAAACAGTTAATGTTTTTCATAGAATAAAATCCTCTCTTTAATTACACCATGTTTCAATAATTTTTCTCACTGTGTTCCATTGAAATATTGCGTATTGTATCTTTTTCAACTTATTTTTAAATGTACCTACACTAAGGTTATATTTAGTCTTATATAAATCATCCTTATACTGTATAATATTCACCAGTCTGAAGATGCCCATTAGAGAGTGAAATCGTTAATTGGTCAAATAAATAGGTGGAAGTGTACCAAGTATTTTTAAATTAATAATTTATCTCAATAACTTATCATGTGGGTGAAAATCATCTAGGTGAAAAATTTTACGTATTGTTATACAGCGTATTATAAAGTGGTATCCTTAATCAACCAATGACAGGTAATAAGCCTTGTAAATGCCTAGTCTTCCGTATTTCTTTCTCAAAAATATTTTCTCTTTCTAATTATAATAATAAAAATACTTTATAGTTTCATTCCACTTTTATTTATAATTGTTTTATAAATTTTTAACCAATTACAGGGTTTCGTCGTGACCCACATCACCAGTCTGACAATGTCGGCCACGACGAAACCCGGTCACTGGTAAAAAAATTATAAAACAATTATAAATAAAAGTGGAATAAAACTATAAAGTATTTTTATTATTATAATTAAAATGCAGTTCCACCAAGAAATGTCAGTAAAAAAACTCAATTTATTTTTTTCTTTCTGTTGCAAAAAAAATTGATCTAAATAACTCCTTAGGAAGGAAATTTAGCCTGTCTAGAAACATTTGGATATACTCACAACATTGTTGATTAAAATAACCGTATAAGAAATAAGAAAAATGAAAAAAATATTTTCAGGCGTTGCTTAGAAGGTGAAATTGTTCAGTCGTATAAATTTCACCCAGATGATAACGGTTTCAGATATTTTTCTTCACAAAGTCAACAGATGGAAGAGTTGAGGAAATGCCGACATTTAAACATAGGCAGAACGCTGAATGTTAAACAGTATGTAAAGTGGCCACTTAAACCAGCCAATGACAGGTCATAAGCTCTGTAAATGCGAGTTTCATATTCCCCTCTAGAAAAATATTTTCTATTTCTGTTGCAAGAAATTTATACATAAATATATAGTTTGTATGTTCCTGATAATTACAGCGTCAGCATAGATTGTTTCATATTCCGATATACAGGACCAACCTGCGGATGGTTATGCCTGTCGGAAGGGCTACCGCTATGCTGAACAACATTGCTCTGGGTGTTGATATGTTCCAAGTATCCGAAGGGGTTTTCCGGAGCAGGATTCTCCGACTATTTTGACAAGAGTCTCTTTATTTATTTTATTTATTTATTTTATTTTCTTTTATTCAGGAAACATACAGTACAGTTACTAAGTTTAATATTTTACACAATTGGACTTGATTCTAATGGACCAGTGAAGTTTCCATATTAAAAAGCAATTAAATGTAATGTTAATTATGAAAGTATAAAAAAGAGAAGGAAAAAGAAAACATAAATGAAAGTTGTTTAAAAATTAAAATTTAAGTGAAAAAAATATATTTTAAGGTTTGTAGTTTGTAGTGAGTATTTACAAATGGAAATAATATTAAAAATGAAGAAAATTTGTAAGAGTAATTAAGAATTAAGAATGGAAATATGGAATGAAAAACATGCTCAGATGTAAAAATAAAATAAAATAGTGATAACATTTTTTTTAAAAAAGGAAAAACATAAACACATATTTATTTTAAGGGATTCAAAGAAACGATGAGAAGAATCTTTAAGTGAAATATAAGACAGTAAATTTAAATTTAGGTCAATTTAAAAAACATCTTCAAAATTAATGACACATTATAGTAAGAGCAGCAATATATTGATTTTATTAACATATATAATATAAGTAATTAAAAGTAGTTTAAAAGTATAAAAAGTATAAAAACATGCCAATGGCAGCAGAGAAAAAATAAAAAATAAAGAAGGAATAACAAGTATTGCAAGTAATCATTTAAAATTTGAAAAAGCAATATAAGGAGAAGATTTTAAACCAAGAGAAGTCGATAAAATTTCATTAAAGCGATTTTAGTCGTAATACAAAATTTCAAAAGAGAAATTTAATTTATAATAATAATATTAATGTATGTAATTTGAGTGATATAAGAGAAAAAGGGACCAACCGGAGTTTTATTCAAAAGTTTTCAATATACTATTTTTAAATAATTGTAATCCTGTATGATATATATCTATATGGTATGGTCTCTTTATGTAATTTTTGTCTTTTTATATGTACGTCTTAAATTTTAGTTTGTAATGTATGCATTATTTTTGAATAAATAAATGAATTGAATAAAATAAACGTAATCAGATTGTTATGAGAAATTTACAAAATAAAAAAATCTCTAACAATTTCTTTATCTGCCCCCATTGGTGCATAGATAACTGCATTGGCGCTCCAATTGTAGCGAATCTCGTTTTTTTTTTAGCACGGAAGGTTAGGTGATTAGTTTTACGCTCCTGTTGCCCGTCCAGAAATAATTCAATATTTCAATATAGAACCCTTAAACCATTTAAATTTTTTCATTAACTCTATCAGGAGTCGAACCTAAGGCTCCAAGAATAACAAAAGAACGCACAAACCATTATACAACTAGGTGGATCTCCACTGAATTTCGGTATTTAGATTTTTCACTTTAAAGTAGTTATCGAGTCGAAAACACTCGTCCAGAGTTCTGGTTCTATTTCACTTGGAGGAGTGTATTCTTCGTCTGCCTGGACATAAAAATCTATCAGAAGGTTTATGTAAACATTTGACAATATTTTGAGTATGTCTAAAAGTTTGTATGAAAACATTGCATTTTAAGACTCAAGGATTTAGTCAAAATCGATTTACATTATAAAAAAAGTATTGATGCGGACTGAGTAAAAAAAATAAAAAATTAAGAGAACATTTTTGGTGAAGAAATATTGAAATGTCTTTCAATATTTCTTAAATTGTTCCCAAGATTTGTTTCATAATCTTAACACTTATATAATATTCAAAATTAGTTTTAAATATTATAATTGCATATTTTAAAAGCATTAAATGAAAAAAATAGAATTTAAACAATTAAAAAATCTAGAAACTAATAATCTCACTTGCGTCATTCAAGTTTTAACTCTTTTCTTATTTCATAAAAGTCAGTCGGTGGAAAAAAAGAAGAAATATGGGTATTAAAGCATTTAATAAAATATATGGTAAAAAAAATAAAATAATTATAATATTTGAATTTCCGTAAATGAAGAAGCAAGGTTAAAGTATTTAAAAACTTCAATTAATACAAAATAAAAAGTATGTAGGTGGTAAATTTGAAAAATTATTTTAAAATATTTTTTTTATTCTAAAAGCGGTAAATCCCACAGTTAGTGAATGGGTTAAAACAATTTCATATAATGATCATATTATAGTGTATTTAATCAGAAATATAAGATTAACAGGCAATTTCTGCTTATTGTACTCCACCCCCTTAACCCCCTAACCACCCCTAGACAGTGTATAATGCACAATGTTCTCTTAATTTCCTTCTCATTTCCTTTCTCAGTCCCGTTCTGTATTAATAGTCTAGCAGCAATTCCCAGATATAATGATAATATAAGACGGTAAAGTTATTGATGTATAAATTATTATGAGAATGATTGGTGAGAGTTCCTATTCAACCCCTGTAATAAATGATAAAATCTGAAAGTTAAATGAGTCAACATTAACTATGCTTCTACTTTATCATTTTGCTTATCAATGCTGAGCGTCGGAGTTACCAGATATGGCAACCACTGGGTACTTGTTTCAGGTCCCGACTAGCTAGGGAATTCCTGTGTTTAGGCGGAACCTTTCAGACCAGATTCTTTTATGTCAGGGTACAATATGTTAAAAACGCTGAGGCCCAATACTGTATTTAATTTATTGTCAATAATTTTTAGTAGGTAATCAAAATAAATATTTTTAAAAAAATGACTTATCGAGAAAGTGGTTAGGATTCCAATTGCCTATGCACTCTATAGCAGCAAGACATGTTGCAACCTTTTTTTAAAACCACACTTTCAAAATCAGTTTTAAAGACCGAAGGTTTGTCGGTTTTGCTCAAGTTACTTTCCAAAATTTTTATTTAATGAACCGCGTTTATAATTGAATTAAATTTTACCATGTTTTGAGTATGTCCAAATGTTTGCAGACTGGCTGGATTTCCTAGGAAGTAATTTAGATCTAATTTTTTTGCAACAGAGAGGGGGAGAAAATGCAGCCAGTCTGCAAACATTTAAACATACTCAAAACATTCTTGACTCAACTAACTGGTAAAATGAAAAGTATGAAAATTGTTTTCAGGCGTTGCCTAGTAGGTGAATTGGTTCAGCCGGATGAATTTCATCCACGTAATAAAGGTTTCAGCTCTTTTACTTCACAAAAATCTAATCAAATCAACAGATGGAAGAGTTGGGGAAAAGTGCCACTTCGATGACAAATCATAAGCTCTGTAAATATCTAGACTTCCATATTCTCTTCTCAAAAATATTTTCCCTTTCTGTGGTGCAACAAATTTAGAATTCGATTCGGTTTTGATTCCCATCTTCACTGTGAGTTCGGCAAAATATATGGAACGCTATGTTTGATGCAGTCATGCTTTTACATAATTAAATGAATACATATTAAATGTATAAACATTGCAATTACTTCCTTCATGAGCCCGAGAATGGCCCGAGAATGGTCAGGTACAGACCGAGGGTCCTTCTATCGACTTACTTAGAAATTGTAATATCCCAAACCGTGTTGTCATCTAGAAGATATCAGTACTTCACTTTATCATTATTGAAATCATCAATTCTCTATCCACATCTAGAGCCGCATAGGGCACTGCATAAGCATTAGAGTTGCAGCGTATCTAGATAATTTTTGTACATGAAAGGTAAGGTAACCATTCTTTTTTAGGTGATAGTAGAGGAACATGGGAATATTGCAATGAAGAACCACATTTAAAACCAATATTTCAAGTGTCAGGTATCAAACTTTTCTATTCTTATCAACACTCGATCTTTGATTTCAGGATATTTTTCTGAGAGAAGCCACCGCGTCTAAAATACTTACATTTTAAAAATATAGTTTCATCAAAAATTAAAATTATAAAATGGATGGAGAACATTTTAGAGAAGGTCGGCCTCGTGGTGTTATCAGCGCGTTTTCCCACAATGCAAGAGGTCTCGGATTCGATTACCGACGTGGTTAATATAAAACATTTATACAAAGGGGTGTTTTCACATTGGAATATTTCATAGTCCCTTCACTGGTAGTTGAAGCCTAAGACTGATCATTTTACCTTCATGTTACAAAAATGATCAAGATACGCTGTAATTGGTGTACCAATGCAGTATCCTATCCACCATTAGGTTCGGAAAGGAAATGATGATGATAATGCATATGAAAATCTTCGTATAGACTTCGTATGGACAAACCTGTCATAGAATGGTTTAAGTGGCCATTTTACACACTGTGTAATGTTCACCATTTTGCCTGAGTTTGAACATCCATATTATTTCAATTCTTCGAAGTTAAATTAAATAAAATATTACAGTTAGTATGTGACTTTCCCTATCTAAAAGCAACGAGAGAACTTTTTCAACAAACTAAGCCATTAAATATGAGTGATAATTCTTTCAACTAGAATCATTAAAATTAATTAGCCACTAATATAATTGTAGACGAGTAACTAAAACTTGTAAAAAAGTGTAGTAAACATCGACGTTATACGAGAATATCAGATAAATATATTATAATAAAAAAACAAGACAGGGACAGTCGAGACTAATAAACCAGGGACTACAATTATATAATAAACTACCAGACAAAACTAAACAAAAGACTCGGACAAACATTTCAAAAGATGTAAAAAATATTATTTTGAACAGAGTATGAATAAAAAATGCACATATTATTTTTGTAAAATGAATGTATTAATCCGCAAGGGTTGATAAATAAATATTCAAATAAAAAAATATATTAAAAAACCTTTATTGTTGCGAAAAGATTCACTTGATCGAATCACATACAAGGAAGAAGTTTAAAAATTGAAAAATTGTTTTCAGGCGTTGCCCAGTATGTGAAATAGTTTAATCAGATGAATTTCTTTGCAACAATAAAGGTTTTAACTCTTTAACTTCACTTAAATCAGACTGAATGCATCCACTAAATATCCGAATCCGTTTTAAAAACTAATACCCGTATGCAGAGACAAAACTTAAGGTGAGGAAAGTACATTCTAATTTCAAATGCAGAGAATAACCCGAAGGTGAAGACAATAGAATGTACTTTCATCACCTTAAGTTTTTTCTCTGCATACGGGTATAACTGCCTTTCTTCGGATTCACTCATACAACCAAATATTTTTTTTTTTCATTACGAATTGATTATATTTCTTTCTCGACTAACCAAATTCAGTTAAGAAAAGCGCGAACAAATATTTAAATTTACAACTTTCAATGTCCTTTTCACTGTCGCTCTTTACCCCCCCCCCCCCCCCTTATTGTTTACAAGGTAGGGACAAGGGGAAGTGTAAATAACTTAAAACAACAGATGGAAGAATTGAGGAAAAATGGATGGTAAAACATAGACAAAATGGTGAATGTTATACAGTGTGTAAAATGGCCAATGAAACCTGCCAATGATAAATCATAAGCTCTGTAAATGCCTTATTATTTTGAATCCATTTTCTAAAATGTCCTACATCCCTGTTGTGATTTGTTAATCTTAATTACTCCCTAGGGGGTTAAATCAAGTCTTTTGTCTGCAAACATTTGGATAAACTCAAAATATTGTAGTAGTATCGTCATTAAAAACCGCATTTAAAAGACTTTTAGAATAAAAACGACACTTAAAGTATATGCGAGATATTATGATTTTAAAAAATTGAGTTACATACGAACAGTTATTGTCAATTTTTTATGAAATATTTTTTTATTTGAATACCTATGAGAAAAAAATATTTATCTTCATTTAAAATAAAAAAAAGTATTCACGCATTGCTCAGTTTAATTCATGGGTCTTAGATGTTTTTTATTGGCAGATATTTGCTTTAATTTAAATGATTGATATGCTATTTTGATTTGTTGTCCAATAGCATTTATTTGATGTATCGACAAAACTTAATATTTATAGGAAACGTTATTAAAAGGGCCTGTTTTCTTTCAAAATTGATGATTAACAAAGTTGTAATTCAAATATTAATTCAAAGGATTTATTTTGTTAGAAATATCAAAAACGTCTTCTTTGAAGTTACTGAAGAAAATATTATTTCAGTAAATGCACTTAAGAATTCACCAACAAACCACGAAAAATGGCTTGTTACTTTTTTATAAATATGAATTTACGTGGGTTTATTTATATTTAATAAATCCCTAAAATAAAAAGGAAAATAATTCGTATTCTTTATATCTAGATTAACTAGATCCAATGTCATTAATTGACCAATTTTAGGTTTTTAAACGATTTTTACAATGACGATTAAGTATTTACAAATGTTTTTAGACACATTAATTAAATATTTGATCATAAAAAGTTAATCAAGATTTACTAACGGAATACGAATACATTTAATATATTTATTAAAATATGTCTTATTATTGGCTAGTTTGAGTAATTACTGTTAGATAATGTTGCTAATTAATTATAAGAACTTTGTAATAATCTGCATATTTTCAAGCATGCTTGTTCATTTAATTTTACTTACACAGGCAGAATGGTGAATTTCACACAGAGTTGATTACTTAACAGCGGACAAAGAAGTTTTTACATCCACATAAGGTTAATTTTACTTGTTTTTTTATTTATACATGCGCCCCGTGGGGATTTACAAGGACGATAGTAAAAAAATAGACAAAATGTTTAATATTAATAAGTACAAAACCATTTATATAACCTCAAAAAAGAGAGGGAACAAAATTGAACTAGGTGGGAATGGAAGAGGGAATCGGATGGTTATAGTTGAATTTGATCGCACGAAAGAAGACCACTTGCTTTAAAATAATTCAAGACTGGGATATTTGTTGGCAGACCTTAGAATTCTAGGCAAGGTGAAATGAAAACCATACGTTCTATGTTTTTACTACGACGAGGTTGATTTTGTCATGGGTTTTTTGTTTTTTTATTTATTTACAATTTTAAAAAACCCGTTTGGGTTACATTAGAAATTTTATATTGTCTAGTCATTTTATGTTTCGTCTAGTCTAGTTAGTTCAGTCATCATGTGCTTTTTCCGATTGAATTTAAATTTGTCTCCAGTAAAAGTTTTCAAGTAGTAAGGTAAGTCGTTGTAGTGTTTAAGTCCATTATGTAGTATTTTTGACTCTCTTGTGTTCGACTTTGCTTTTTCAACATGATAGTGTTGTTGTTGTCTGGTGTTATATTTGTGTATGTCAGCATTTTTGACTAATATTATGTCGTCGTCTTGTATGTTTTCTAGTGTTATTTTGTGCACAATTTTTAAGGTCTCAATTTTAGTCAAGAAGCTTATGCCAAACTGGTGTGTTTTTTTGTACAGTTCAGTCGTAGAGGTCAGGTAGGGTAGGTTGTATGTTAGTTTAAGAATTTTATTTTGTTGTCTTTGTATTCTTGTTATGTCTGCCTGTTACCAGTTTTCCAGAAGGCGATCATGTAACTCAATTTACTTTTGACATAGGCTTCGTACATCATATTTTTTTCCTTTCTTGGTATAAAATCTTTAATTTTGTAGAAGAGGCTATGTAGTGATGCCGTTACTTTAGTGAGTCCGTCTATGTGTTTTGTCCATTTTAATTGTCTGTCCATTGTAAGTCCTAGGTAAGTCACATGTTCTAGTTCTTTAAGAGTTTCGTTGTTTATTTTTATGTTCATGTTATGGTTCTTCTTTTGTGTTTCGAAATGTATTATATTGCATTTCTTGGCGTTTAGTGTTAAGAAGTTTTTGTTTGTCCATACAATTAGTTTTTGCACATCATTGTTGATGGTTTCAGTCGTTTCAATGTCATTTTTGAAATATTTGATTTTATAAGAATAAATAGTCCAGACATCAAAGAGTAATTTAAGAATTATAAATAATAGGACTTACGTTCGTGAATGAATTCGATACGAATGCGTCTAATGGCGGTTTTGTCCATACATAGTATCTTTCAGTGATATATTTGCGTTAATCTTTTTAAAGAAATTAAGCAAAACTCCCACATTACCCCGAATATCGACTTTCTTACATCGCGGCTATAAACAAATAATAAAACAAATCGCCTTAAAAACTAACACGTACTCGTAAGTCTATATTGTCTATGGTAGTTCTACTAACCTTAGGACGTAGTAAAAAATTGACAATATCTTGAGCACTGTGCTTTAAATTACAAATTCCGGGTCATATTTCAATTTATATAAACCGTTTGTCATATTTAAATAATTAAATGCAACATATGCAGAGTATTTTGCATTTACATATTTATCATTCGCAAACATGTTATTACTTTATCACGTGCCTTAGTAATTACAATTTATTGTTTCACTGCAAAAGGGTTAGCGAAGCAACAATACATTAATATTTAACATAGCTGACATATTTACATTTCCTCATTTCCCGCTTTAGCACGTAGGCCATTACTTAAAGGGTTAAATTGCAAAAACTACCCAAGTAAAGAAATTATGAAATGTTTTAGCAATATGGTTGAAGTTTCGCAAGAGGTTGTTGTAGGCAAGATGGACACGATTGTGAAATTCTCCCCTTAATATTTCAAAATAATAATTATTCATACTTCTGATTTTCCACCCCTCCTGGGCGGGTGCTGGGACATTTCCTTCCGGGGGTAGTTACAACCCTTTAACGGGAAATTAACATGGTGGATTAGCATAATTGGTATCTGAGTTTTGTCATGCGGAATTTATATCCGGGGCCAGTGGGGTCATTTTTGTGCTAGAATGGCAACATAATAAGTCAACATCTATGCACAATTGAAATAATTGTTTGATTTGATTTTCTGACAGGTAAATAAAATTACAAATTCGTAAAGAAAAAAAAAAAAAAAAAATGCTTTATTGATAGTTCGTTGGAACAGTAATTTTTTGGTTATTATTTTAATACATTTGTATGTGTTATTACTAAGTGTTAACAGAAATACACATTTTTTTATGAAATTAGAAAATAAGTGAATTCGTATGATTGCTGTTTCCAGGCAGTTCTGTGTTTGAAATAGAAATAGAACCCTGGGTGAATGTTCTTGACTTGATGGCTGGTCTCATGAAAAAATAGATATTTACTTGAGAATAGAGAAAAATAAATAGCTACATTAGATCAAAGAAGAAAGAACCTTATTCGATCAGAACATTCAAGTATGTGAGTGAAAATCCTTAATGGACATATTTGATCATTTTGTTTTTTAATGTTATTTATTTTATCGGGTAAACAAACAGTATGTAAAAAAATATTAATAATTTCTTTGTAAATTAGTGTAGGACACTCATGCACATATAAATTATTTTCCTTACACTTAGAGAATAATTTTAAATACGTAAAATATAAAAAAAAATTAAGATAACAAATTAAAAAATATTTACATTATAATAAAAAATAAAAAAATATCTGCTTTTCTCAATATTTATATGATTTTTGACTTTAGTTTACATACGTTGTCATAAAAAATATTAGCCTCGGTAAATCTATTGTTATATAGAAGCATTTAAGTTTGTAAGTGAAAATTCTTGAAGGAAGTTCATTGTTATTTATTATATAAATAAAAGACGAGTGATACTTTAATCCACAAATTTGGAAATTTATTATTTTTTTATATTTTTTTTATTCATAAATTTCATAAAAAGTACAAGTTTTTGTAAAATTCTAAACATAACTACTTTTACACATCTAGTAAATTTTATCACTGTAACTCTCCAAAAAAAGAGACTAACTCTTGTGCTTGGAGAGTTACTTACACTGTTTTAGTAGTTTATTTATAAGAGTTTATATAATTTTAATACGAGTACATGAAAAGAAAAATAAAAACATAGGATATATAAAGAATAAACATAAAACAATAATACATTCATACTAATTAAAATTTAATGTTATTTTCACACGAGTTCAAAAAATTTCTTTAGATTAACTTTAAATTTATTTATCGATATAACATTCCTTAATCTAATAAATATGTATATATATTTTCTAATTCGTTTAACTAGTTCACTGATATGGTCTTTCCATTTTAAGTTTTGGTCTATGAATACACGAAGATATTTAATTTCATCTGTTGTATCAAGTACTGAACAGTGACCGGTTTCATCACTTTCGCGATATCTTCGAGACTGGTATATTTATTAAGGAGTTCAATGTATTTATACAAAACAGAGGAAAGGATACATAATTTACTTTCATTTGATTTTGAATTATCTATCCTTACCTCTGTTTTGTAAATACATTGAATTCCTTAAAAAAGATACCAGTCTCGAAGATGTCGCGAAAGCGATGAAACCGGTTACCGGGTTTTCCAAATTTGTGGATCAAAGTAACACTCGTCTTTTATTTATATAATAAATATTGTAGATTGTTTCAAATAATTTGTTGACGGGTTGTCTTTGCAAAACAGAAGTTTTTATAAAATTTCATAAAATACCGGGTATTCCAGCCTTTTCTACTGAATTATTTCACATAGTAGGCAACGCCTTTTGGACAAACACAAATATTGTAATGAAACCAACTGGTCCAAGAAGAAGTTTAAAAATCGAAAAATTGTTTTCAGGCATTGCCTAGTATGTGAAATAATTCAGTCAAATGAATCTCTTCACAACAATAAAGGTTTTAGCTCTTTGACTTCACTAAAATAAACAGATGGAAGAATTGAAGAAATATGGATGTTCAAACATAGGCAAAATGGTGAATGTTACACAGTGTGTAAAGTGGCCACTTAAACCAGCCAATGACAGGTCATAAGCCCTGTAAATGCCCTGACTTCCATATTCCCTTATTTAAGGTATTCTCCATCCCTGTTGTAATAAGTTAATCTTAATGACCCCCGAGGGGGTGAAATCCAGTCTTTTGTCTATGAACATTTGGACAGACTCAAATATTGTAATACAACATTTATTGTATATTTATAACATTATAAATCAAAAAGCACTGAAAATAAACAATTTTATCTTTTATTCAACACTTATTTTAATGAACTTGAAAGGTTTAACAATAAAAACGTTTAATTTTGGGTGTTTTGAAGTTACTTTAACTTATTTAAATAAGTTTCAGCTTAGGTTTCGTCTAAAAATCTTGTTTTGGTCAGTTAATTAATTTATAAATTAAAAACAAAAATGTACTTTAAGCTTTTGATGTTGAATTTCACTGATGGAACTTGGCTTATATTCGGAAATACGACGGATGCAAAACTTGACTTCCGCTTTTGAAGTGAAATGGCGCGCTAATCATGGCAGAATTGACTTTGTCAGTTCCGTTTTGCGTGTATCTGAATTATAATAAGTTCTTCAGCAGGGCGAAAGCTTGAAAGGGTTGGATGAAAGCTTTATGTCTTTTGAATTAATTTTATTATAACTTACAAAATTAAAACCACTACCATGTCACAACCTTCTTAAGACAGTTACTTTTGTCCACCAACTATCATACTCATTGATCATTTATTACCCTATTAGCATTATCTTATTCCATTAGTGCATAGGGCACTACATCTTGGAGAAAAAAATATTGGTTTTATGCTTCAGGTCTAGCCTAGGGACTGCAAAAATATTAGGTACAGCTTGGCAAAAACATACCACATACTGCAACTTAAGACATAAGTCTCCTTGGCGGTGTTTACATACAAAGAAAGCTTGCTTGTAGCCCAGCAAGACAAGCTGACCGAAGAAGCTTTTTGTAATATTGTTACCTTGGCATCTTTGTGCGGAAAATAGGTAGTTCAGAAGTACAAAATAATATGTTCATTATTAGATTGTGGGAGACAGGGAACCAAACTTTTAACTGACTGGGATTACATTAATTGAATAGGATCGATTTGCCTAAATTAGTATTCTAATAACGTGTGAAATATTACAGTTTGCCCACCGCATACTGCACACCGCATCTAAGGACTTAAGTCGTCTTGGCAGTGCCCACGTTAAAGAAAAAATGCTCATTGCTTATAAAAAAAAGATTTTTAAAGGACCTTTATGTAATCTGGTAGCCTTGGCATCTTTGTGTTGAAAATAAGTTATTTATAAATAATGTGAAATATTAAATATTTAACGTTTTCAATTCGTCGAGATACTGGCCTTGCTGGGAATCGAATCCGGCCTCCAAGACCATGAAAAAATATCACTTAAATATTATAAATATTTTAAGCCAAATTTTAAAACCATACAACAATACTGACCCCACATATTACTTTATCAATCTTTGTCTTATTTTCAAGATCAGATTATCATCGCAGAATAGGGATTTCGTTTCGTTGAAAGCAGCTATCGTTGCCTCAATTCTCCATTTAATTTCGACAGACCCGATAACGAACTCAAATATTTAAAGTCAAGCTAGAATGAACAGAAAACTCTTAACCACCATAAAAGTCCGTAAAATTTCGAATCTGGGGCATATAATGCGTGGAAAAAAGAACCGTTTGCGTGATTAGATTTTAAAGGATAAGATTGAAGGTTACAGAGGGGCTGGAAGAAGGCAAACGTCCTTGCCGTGCAATATTCAAGACTAGACTAGAGCAGATTCTCCGGGCAGCAAAGAACAGAGAAGCTTTCGCCAGAGCGATTTTCCAACGTTTCCAAACCTGACATGGCACTAAGAGAAAAAACGAAGCCATTTACATATTTACTTATTCATTTCAAAATAAACATTACATGCCTATTCCGTTAAGTGCATTTCACCTCTTTAAGTAAAAACGAAAAATCCTCAGGCAAATAAATGTATATAGCAAGAGACAAAATTAGTAGTTCACAATAAACTCATTGTGCCGATTGTGCTGTATGGGAGCGAAGTATGGATTTGGAAAAACAGGGATGAAAGTAGAATGAATGCTGTCGAAATGCGATCTCTCAGGCAAAAGTCAGGTAATACTATGTACAATAGATGCACAAATGTCAAAATTCGTATATTTTGTAAGGCTAAGATAGGCATTATCGACGAAATCAAGAAAACTCTGCTTTGGTTTGGACATGTGGAGTGAAAGGAGAGTGAAAGGAAGGAAAATCTGTATAGATTTTTTGAATTTTATACGGCAGACACTATTTACAAAATATTTTTTTTAATACGGATTAAAAAAAAAAGAAAACAAATTTGAGATGAATAAGTCACTCAAATACCAAAATAATACCTTAATTTCTAAATTTCACACACATAATAGTCAAAATAGTTTTGTTTTCGAAGGAACAAAAATTAGCAATCATCTCCCCAATGAACTAAAGACTATTAAAACTAATGTATCAGTAAATAAATTTTAAGTAAATTTTAAGAAATTTTTCGAACTTGAGTTAAAACACCTGTCTTTTTTAATTAGTAGGTACCTATAACTTTATTATTTTTTTCTGTTTTCCTTTTTATTTCGTACAGTTTTAATCATTTTTCTCATGTATAGTAGAAATTATAAAACTTCAAACAACTAAATGAATACTTGTAGTCACTATCCGAGCGCGAAAGCTAGTTTGTTCTTTAAAAAGTTACAGTTATATGTGTGCTATTTTTTTTTATTATTGAAGGTTATAGAATATTTGGTATATCTTAGAGATACCAATCATTAGCTAGTACCAGAAGAATTTTTCATTATACGTTATTGATTATTTAATTTTTTTGTCAGTGGATAAATAATTCTGTGTGTATATAGATAAACGGTGTTTTGTTCATGTTCATACAAATTATCATAAACATTTTTAAAACTAATAAATTCGCGTTGCAAATGCAAATAAATTTTACATCGTATAGTTTTCTTTACCTGAACAACTTCCTGTCGATATTTCCCGATATACGTAAAACTAAATAAATGAAATATTCATTGGTTCCCAACATGATGTTGTGCATTATTTTCAGTGCACAATACAAAATTTCAAGACAAAGACTACACAAACATCACTCTGTCAGATTTAAATTTTAAACTAAAAATGCATTAAGTAACTTAGTAGACGTTGTAAAAATAAATATGTACATCTCTTTTCCCCTCCTTATCCTCTCTTTAAGCATCCTTGTCGTTATACCGCCCAATTTACAATAACTCATTCAAAAAATCATTTTCTTTGATTATTGAAAAATATATACGAGTACATGAAAATAACATTTTAATATGTATTTATATAATATGTTTGTCGCAAGAGGAAAAATTAGCAGTTCACAACGGAGTCCTGGTCCCGACTCTGATGTATGGGAGTGAAATATAGACTTGGAAAAACAGAGTTGAAAGTAGGCTGAATGCTGTCGAAATGCTTTCTTTTAGGCGAATGTGTGGTAAAACTATGTACGATAGATGCAAAAATGTTGAGATCCGTACATTATGATAGGCTGAGACAAGCATTATCGACAAAATCAAGAAATGAGCTTTGCGCTGGTTTGGACTTGTAGATCAAACGGATAGCGAAAGAACGGTTAAGAATATTTACAATGCAAATGTTGATGGACGCAGAAATAGAGGAAGACCGAGAAAGACATAACATGACCAAATTCAACAAACACTTGAAGATAGACCTGTGAAAGTCGGAATAATTGGCGCGCGTGCATGGTAAGGTGTATGAATATAGAGAAAGCGAGATCTGTATGCAACGATACAGAAATGTGGCGTTATATCCTCTCTACCTACCCTTACGGGGAAACGGCGTGATGGTTTGTTGTTGTTGTTGTAGTTATAAGTAATATATTTTCCTTACTAACTTTGTATACTTTGTGGAAATCGGTTATTAGTTCTGAGTTTATACACTATTTCTGTTGGTTTACTTCTATAAGTATGCATGTAGAACTGTTAGTTTCCCAAATAATTATAAAATAAAAATAATAAAAAAATAATAACAATTATCAACGAAAAATAAAATAAAATAATTTAAAAAAAATTAAAAAAAAAAAAAAAAAAAAAAAAATAAAAAAAATAAAATAAAATAAAATAAAATAAAATAAAATAAAATAAAATAAAATAAAATAAAATAAAACAAAATAAAATAAAATAAAATAAAATAAAATAAAATAAAATAAAATAAAATAAAATTAAATAAAATAAAATAAAATAAAATAAAATAAAATAAAATAAAATAAAATAAAATAAAATAAAATAAAATAAATTAAAATAAAATAAAATAAAACAAAATAAAATAAGATAATTTAAAATGAAATAAAATATAATAAGAATAAATAAATATGTTTCTTTTAAAAAAACACATTTTATCGTATTTCCATTATATTTTAATATTATTCAATAACGAAAACAATCCTTCACTATTATATCAATAATAAAAATATGTCCATTTGTTTGTGGACAAAAGACTTTATTTCTTTTTGTATTAAGTCAATCTTAATAACTTCCTTGGGGGTGAAATCCGGTCATTTGTCAACAAACATTTAGGCAAACTCAAAATATTCTAATAAAACCAACTTGTCAGCAACTGTATTCAGGCGTTGTCTAGTGTGTAAAATCGTTAATTCAATCAGATGAATCTATTTACAGCAATAAAGGTTTCAGCTCTTTTATTTTACTTAAATCAACAGATGGAAGAGTTAAAGAAATATGGATGTTTAAACATAAGCAAAATGGTGAAAAATACACTTTAGATTTCTATATTCCCATCTCGCAACTGTTCTCAATCCCTGTTGTAATTTGTAATTTGACTACTATCTTGACAAATCTTATTTATACGTATGTTTTTTTAATTATTAAAAAAAAAACACGTTTTATTTGTATTCTTCATCCGCCCGGACACATACATTTTACCAGGATTTGTACGACCACGACTGCGGCCGGTGTGATTGTGTGATTGTGTGATAACGTTCTAAATGTTTATCTTATTGATCAACTAGGAATATTGTTATGTAGCAATAATTGCGCTAGTTAAGTTGCGTATATAAAAGCTTTAAATAAATATTCTGTAGTACGTTTTTTTTTTTTTTTTTTTTTTATTTATTTACAATTTTAAAAAACCCGTTAGGGTTACATTAGAAATTTAATATTGTCTAGTCATTTTATGTCTCGTCTAGTCTAGTTAGTTCAGTCATCATGTACTTTTTCAGATTGATTTTAAATTTGTCTTCATTGAAAGTTTTCAAGTAGTAAGGTAGGTCGTTGTAGTGTTTAAGTCCATTATGTAGTATTTTTGACTGTCCTGTGTTTGTCTTTGCTTTTTCAATATGATAGTGTTTTTGTTGTATGGTGTTATATTTATGTATGTCAGCATTTTTGACTAATATTATGTCGTCGTCTTGTATGTTTCCCAGTGTTATTTTGTGCACAATTTTTAAGGTCTCAATTTTAGTCAAGTAGTTTATGTCAAACTGGTGTGTTTTTTGTACAGTTCAGTCGTAGAGGTCAGGTAGGGTAGGTTGTATGTTAGTTTAAGAATTTTATTTTGTTGTCTTTGTATTCTTGTTATGTCTGTCTGTTACCAGTTTTCCAGAAGGCGATCATGTAACTCAATTTACTTTTGACATAGGCTTCGTACATCATAATTTTTTCCTTTCTTGATATACAATCTTTAATTTTGTAGAAGAGGCTATGTAGTGATGCCATTACTTTAGTGAGTCCGTCTATGTGTTTTATCCATTTTAATTGTCTGTCCATTGTGAGTCCTAGGTAAGTCACATGTTCTAGTTCTTTAAGAGTTTCGTTGTTTATTTTTATGTTTTAGGCAAAAAGGTTTTAAACCTTTGGACGGAATTATAAAAATGTTGTAGTGTTACCAAGTCGAAGAAAGCGTTGACCTCGGACTTTCGTGACATCGGTCGTGGAGAGTCTGAGAGAATGATACATACCGCGGATTGAAAATTCAAAGGTACTCACTAGCTGGTAACAATAAAATAAATTAGAAAATTAAAAAAAAAAGGAAATTCACCTGTATCATGTCATTTACGTATTATTAACCTTTAAATGTGCAGAAAAACTTCCTCAAGTCACTGTGTGGTGACCTGAGGTTAGGAAATGATCGCCTTATGATCACAGTCTCTTTTCATTTTATTAAAATTAAATGATAAGTGATCCAATTAAATTACACATCTTTCTCTCAAATTAGTGTTATATTTACTTGTTTGTGTCACAGGGAACTCGACATTTTGTCATTTCTGAGGTCCTGATGGATGAAATATTTCATTTAAAGTTATCTATTTTACCGAAGTGGTACGTGTCATTTTTTTTTATGTGTTAAGGTTTACTTAAAGATGACAAAAAATTCATGGTAATATTCATGGAGTTGCCGAGATATGAATTAATTAAGTGCAATTTGCAACACCGGTTACACCACAGTATCTGGATGAAAAGTATACATTATTCTTATCCGTCTATTGTTATATTTTATGTACCAATCATTATTTTTTTCTATTTTCTTTAATTTGATATTATTTTGTTGTTCTCGTTTTTGGATTATATTTGTTACTATGAATAATTTCTTTTGTTTCGCTTTTTATGTATTTAACGCCATTTTTTTGGATTGTCATTCTCAATATTATTATTGTACGGTAATGTTATTATTTAACAAATTACAACCGAGATGGAGAACATTGATAAGGCTTATAACCAGTCATTAGCTAGACTTCCATATTCCCTTTGGAGTAAATTGTTCTCGTGTAAAGAAAGATGGTCGTATTACAATTGGACTTTCCAAAAGCTTTTTTTGCATTGTTTGTGTGTGTAAAAATAAATGATTCTCTTACATATTACGCGGAGTTTTATTACTAATATGAGTTGAAGTTACGTTTTGTGTCAAGTGTTCATAACTACTTTGCGTCATATGTCTAGTACCAGCGCTAAACGTAGAAACCTAATTTAGATTTCAGTTACATAGCGGTCGGTAGCGTGTTAGTAAGATGTATTGAAGGGCCTGGCACTTGGCGCTCTCATATTTAATATTCTTCATTTTTTTTGTAACATTTAAACGTTCTATTTGTTTAGGTAGTGAAATCCAGTCTCTGTAAAGAAAACTTTGGATAAACTGAAATTATTTTTCAAGTATTTTTTTATTTTAATATACTGGTTTTTTCCTCTATATTAATTATTGTGGCTTAAGACAAGCACAGCCTTAAAAGCTGTTTTAAGTTTGAGAGTATGTAAACTATTAATTACTTAGAAAAAAATGTATTACGATAAGGTTATTCTTTTTTTTAAATGCATTTAATTCAATATATGTATATTAAATTGTGATCCGCCAGACTTAGAACGGGGTATGTACCCTTGTTAGCTGGAAAATGTATAAAATAACTTAAATAAGTAAATAATGTGATGTGTCAATGCAGTGCCCGAGTCAGATGTGCAGATGAAAATAAGGAAAAGTAATAAAAATGTTGGGAATCCTGGATCCAGAAACCAGACGAGATGTCAATTTCCTGTAGAGGAAGGAGAAACATCCGATATATTATTAAGAAGAGTCTGCAATGACGTGAAGCTGGAAATTGAATGAATGCGTGTCGTACTGTCATGCCCCAACCGAAATGCAATACAAATATGTATTCCCGTATTCGTACATACATTATATGTTAGGAACGTGTTCCGCATTTCATGCACGTAAAAATTGAAAAATTGAATCTAAGTTCTACTGAATCTTTTCGTAGTGCATATCAGTCTTTTTTATGTTTATTTCAGACATGCTCAAAATATTATGGGGATTTGTCGACGATATTTTAATTTCTTGGAAAGGGACAGATAAAACCCTGGACCCATTCATAAGTTTTTCAAATTCACTTGATATTTTTGAAAATTCATATTAGAGATCGAAAAAGATAGAAGCATGCATTTTTTAGACCAATCTATTAGTCGAACATTCAAGAGCAAAAATAATTTTAAAATCGACAGAAAACCTTATTTTACATTTGCCACAATCCACGCATCCTCAATGCATCCATGGACACAAATTAGCAGCATACCATTCCGCGATTCATAGTTTAATAAACTACCCAATAGATATATAGTCGTTTAATCAAGAGTAAAATATAATAGAAACTATAGCACAAAATGACGGTTTTAACAATAAAATTAAAGATATAATTTGTTTTTAAATACATACAAAGAACCTCAAATTAATTTACCGTAAAAATTCTAATAATTTATATAAAAAATATGGATGCATTGGAGTACCTATATAGGAAATATTTCGGAAAAAATATAAAAAATCTTCTGAAACAATAATATAAACATTGCTTTTTAAACAAAAAATAACATATCTAGGGAAAAACCTGAAAAATTATAAAGAGGATATTAATATTTTGGGTAAAAGTTGTATTTACAAATTAACATGTGAGTAACGTCAGGCAGATTTTTCAATATTAGATATTAAATATATAAAATTGCGTCTATTTAACAAAAGCCAGAAAATTTAATAATAAACATAATTTGACAAACGACAATAAACCCGAACCATTTAAAATAGAAAATAAAGGCTCTACACTCATTTTGTTGGAACAATTCGAAATAATGAAAAATAACAATTATCCAGCCAATATACCTACTCATAAATGAACAGTTTAACGAAGTTAATTCACATTTGCTTGGTATTTGAAAAAAAAAACTTTTTCATTTATAATTTATTGTAATCTTGTAATTGTTAATTTGTAATTCTTTACTATGTAAAATAAACTGATTGTTTACCTACTAAATATATAAAAATGAAAAAATTCCATTGCCAATTAATTAAATTAAAATGATAACATAATATGCCGAAATTATTTTATAATATCTGAATGTATTTTTACCTACTTTATTGAAACCTTTATTTAGGCACTTCATTATTGCATATACACATATTTTAAATATGTAATATTGTCTCAATTATAATACATGAAAATAATAAAATATAAATAAAAACATCATATTTTATAATTTAATAAAACACCAAAATGTAGAGTTTCAACAATTTTTCAAAATAAACATTGGGAAATGAAATCAATACTTAAATCTAATTTTTGTAATTACTATATTCATTTTAAAGCGGTACCCCTTCAAATATTTTTGAATAATGGAAGGCTTTCCCAATATACCCATAACTTACATAATATAATGTACTCAGTATACTCTATTTGATTTTGAATTACTTTAATTATCTCGATCTTTATAGAAATTCTCAATACTTGTTAAATACCCTTATAAACTATTAGCACTATTATGCACCTATATCATTAAACAACAATTATTGTAAGTATTTATTTATTTTGACCATTTATTTACATAAACAATATATATACATATAATGGCGGTCATATTGCCTTAAGACAATTTCTTCCTACCTACCCAATATAAGGACAATAATTATATAAGGAAACTTTGTAAATATTTAATTCAGATTAATTATGTCTCGACAAAATGAAACGCGTTGCATTATACACGCTAGTATATTTATAAATTAAAATATAATTAAATCCAATAAAAAATATTTTATTTTGAATACCTTACCAAATTTCCATAAAATCTATTATAAAAAAGAAAGAACTCTATATGAATTGAGGGGCTGCTTGGGAAAGCATTTAAAATTAACATTTAATGGTCTAAAATCTATACTGCCGACGAACGTTGAAGCTGAAAGAGCTTTCTCTGCTGCCAGCTACATATTTAGCCTTTGATATACGAGACGTAGTAATGTGGCAGATGACACAATAAACATGCTGTTTTTTCCGAAAACACTTTCAGCAAAAGACGGCTTGTAATAATTAGCTTTCTCTTGATTAGTAAAATTTTATTGAAATGTCGAGGTCCGTGAAGTGTGTAAGGCTGAGACATGCATTATCGACAGAATCAAGAAAGGGGTGCCGCGTTGGTTTGGACATGTAGAGCGAATGGACAACGAAAGAACGGCTAAACGGATCTACGATAATCTATGAGAATGTCGATGGATGCAGAAAACGAGGAAGACCGAGAAAGATATCGTATGATCAAGTCTATAAAATACTTGAAGATGGACATGTCAAAAGAATTTCATACTCAATCGGCGTGCGTGCATGAGAAGATTTATGAATGTAGAGGAAGCGATGTCTGTATGCCAAGATAGAGTGAAAGGGAGTTCTATCCTCTCTGCCTACCCCTATGGGGAAACAGCGTCATGGTTTGTTTGTTTTTTTTGTTTGTTTATTTTCTATGAAAAAGTAATAAAAAAAAAAACTTTATTTGGTTGATCATTGACTTATTTTAGCTGTCAACTGGCATAAATTTTTTAACACCATATCACAGCATCACTAATTCACACACCTCTAGTTAACTTAATAAGTATTATATTGTCTGAACACTAAATATAAATTATTCACACGAATAACGCAAAACACGCGGGATTAAAAATCTTTGATCCTGCAAATACCGAGATCACAAATCAGCTGCGGGATTGGAAGCCCGGCTAGTGTCATGGGTTGATAGATCAATTTCCATTTTCTACGACAGTTATTTTATCTAAGTTCCACTAAATAATTTCGCAATCATTTCAAAGTCATTTTTAAGTTCCTATCCACAAAGATTTGGAAATACTCAAAATTTTGTGGTCTTGAGCAAGTGTCGCCGGTAAAAGGATCAGATTTCCATTTTCTACCAAAGTTATTAATTTAAGTGCTACTGAATCTTTTCGGAATGCAAGTCTTTTTAAGGTCATTTTTCTATTTGCAAAGATTCGGATCAGCTCAAAATAATTTGATCCATAGTAGTCTCCTGCTTTAACGGTGTTTTCTATTTTCTACTACAGTTATTATTAATCTAAGTTCTACTAAATCTTTTCGGAGTGCATTTTAAAGTCCCTTTCCAGTTCATTCCATTAAGTCCCATGTTTATGCTGCGGACTTATGCTCATCTAAAGTTTACTGGAACGCATATAATTAGTACCAACTCCCAAAATTAGGACTTAGCGTGAACATTAGGCAGCTTCTAGTGGTGCAATTCGGAATGCTAATATTTTTTATACGGACATAACTGATAATTGTATAATTTCATTCGTTTCTCACGATCGGAATAGCATGATATCATTTAAGATGAAAGTCTCGATCTGTCAATCATGTATATTTTATGAAAACTTTCAATAATTCACTTTTATTATTCTAACAAAGATGAATAGATTTCGTACTTTTATCGATAAGATTTCTTACTCGAGAGTGTTATCTGTTATGTGAGAAAAAATAACGAATAACAAAAAAAAACGAACAAAATATTTAAAGGGGTGAAGCTTGTAAAATAAAACGTATGTTTTAACAAGAAATGTATTATCACTTATTACAAAGTGGTTATTATTAATTATATTAATTAAATGCAGTCGATATACTGGAATATAACTTTGAAAATCAATGAAAATAGAGAACATTCTGCAAAATGGTGTATTACATTGCAGTTTTAAAAAATCACAGTTTGTACTGAGTGAATATTTTTACTACGTTTAACAAATCTAGAAAACATGCTGAGATACTTTTATCACTTAAAAATAATCTGAATTTATTATCTTTGATGCACGATTCATATATCAAACCAAATTTTAACCTCTGCCCTTGTTTTAAATGTAAACTAAACAATAAAAGTTTGGTAAATCAAAGACACATTACAAAAAAGTAAATAGTATTATGTTAATGTGTTTTTTTCGTTGTTATTCAAGTGGGATCTTTTGGAAGTTTTGAAGTGTTATTTTAATGGGTATTTAATCAAGAAATTTGACTGGTCGATGTAGGCTTAATAAAGATGGCGTGAATGTCGAATCAAGATCTTATCGCAGATTTAAACAAACCTCGCTTTTGGAATGTTTACCTCCCGTGGTGTCTCTGCCCTTTGTTCCGCTTGAGCCTCGTCGGGGACCGAACCCGAACAATAAGTCCCCAAACAGGAATGTTGGCTTATCGGGCGAAGCTTGCTGAATTATCAATTTGTTCGAGTGATCCCATCTGCAGGTTGATCAGTCATTAGCATTTTAAAATTATTCAATAATATTTTGCGTGAGTCCAAATGCTTCAAGACAGTATTTGAAATTTTTGAAATTTTTAAATTTATTAGAGACTTTTACATCTATTAAATAAAAAATAGGTAGAAATATATTACCAATATTATTATACTTCCGCCGGGCAACCTAATGAAATTCATGAACTTCAACTACATAATTTTTCAGTGATGGTAAATTGCAACTGCAAAAAACTGAGTAGTGTTCAAAGTATAAAATATCTTGGAATAATTATAGACCAGTATTTGAAATGGAATGAACAAATTGAAACTATAACTGCAAAAATTAAGCGCTTAATACATTTTTTCATCCCACTTAGAAATATACTTATAGTCCCGGACTTGAAACACCTATACCATGCGCTGGCAAATTCTGTGTTGACTTACGGTCTAATTGGTTGGGGAGCTTGCACAAAAACCACCCTTGAACCTGTAGCAATTGCACAGAAATCTTTAATCCGAGTCATCTTAAAAAAAACATTTTGCTATCCAAGTGACTTGCTCTTCAAAGAATTCAGAGTACTGAATATTATTCAACAGTATATATTGAGAACGGTAGTGGTTACACACATAAAGAGAGACATTTACCCAAGCGTCAACCACAACCATAATACAAGATACTCTAATAGGGATCTGATACTAAGTAAAGGGGTCAACACTGTTCTGGCATCGAGACAACACTATAACGTCGGCAAAAAGGTCCATAACCTTTTGCCAGAATCGTGGAAAGACGGGAGTGTTGTCAAGTTACGGAAGGTGTTGACCTCGCTCTTTCATGTCATTGGTCGTAGGGAGTCAGAAAATTTGATGCATGCCACGGATTGGAGAACCTTACTGGATGTCAAAAATAAAATATAAAAAATAAGGAATAATTTTAAAAAAATATATTTATAGATGACAACCATGAAGTTTCCCATAAATAAATTGTCTATGTTTTTATGAATGTATGTATGTGTATGCGCATGGGTGTATGTACGTGTGTGTGTGTATGTACATGTGTATATATGTGTATATTTATATTTACATGTGTGTATATATGTGTATGTCTGTATGTATATGAATCAAAATGTGTATCCGAATAAGTTTATATTTTGTTTGTCTGTGCTCTATATTAATTTGTTAACTATTATAATATATAAAAATGTAATTGCCTAGCTTGGAACGGAGTATGTACCCTTGTTAGCTGGGCAAAGTGAATATGGAATTGTATTTTGATAAAGAGTGTGAATAAATAAATAAATACTAGAGCTAAATAAAAAAATTCACTGTTAATCTAATAGTACATAATATGTAAGAAACAAGACGTTTGTATTCATGTGTGTGTATATGAAAGAGGGTATTAATGCGTGTGTGAATGAAAGGGTGATAGTGCGTGTGTGAGGTTGCGTAAGTATTTTTTTTTTTATATAATACGTGTATTTATATTGAAAAGGGTATAGCGGAGAACTTGTTAAGAGGTTTGATTATTTAAGAAAAATTGAAAAAAAATATTATACCTACTTTCGAAACCTTTTTAAAAATATGTTTCTTAAGTAACGTTATCATGCTTTGATTGTATTTTTTTTTTTTAATTGGTAAATTTCAAAACCTTATTCTGAATAATGCATTTAACTAACTTAAATTCTGAAAAGTGTATATTTATATATATATATATATATATATGTATATGTGTGTGTATATATGTGTATATCTGTATGTATATGTATCAAAATGTGTATACGAATAAGTTTATATTTTGTTTGTGTGTGCTCTATATTAATTTGTTAACTATTATAATATATTAAAATGTAATTGCCTAGCTTGGAACGGGGTATGTACCCTTGTTAGCTGAGCAAAGTGAACATGGAATTGTATTTTGATAAAGAGTGTAAATAAATAAAAAAAATAAAAAATAAATAAACTATAAAATTTATTGGTACAAATTTAATAAATAATGTGCAACGAGACCCATATAATGCGGTACGTAACCACAAATTGCATTGTTTGCGATGTATTGTCAACAACATACAACCAGTATTTAACCTATGCACAAATGAATGTAGTTATGCAGAAAACAGCCAGTCCACAATTTAAAAAAATGAGATATTGGTGTTATCAGGTGCAGAAAGGTTAATTGTATGTTTTGCTAAAAACAGCCAGACTGCTTTCACACAAAAAACTATTATAATCACCTTCTGAAAATAGTCATCACAAACAAAAACATAATTCTATAAATATCAAGACAAGTACTTACTGAGGCAGAAGAGCTTAAATAACATAGGCAGATTGGTGAATTTTACACAATGTGTAAAGTGATTCCTCAAACAAGCAAATGATAAACCAGTAAATGTTTAGACTTATATAACAACGAGCGGACCCGACAGACGTTTTCCTGCCCAAATGTTAGCTTGCCTGCTATTTATTACCTTAGACAAAGACATTTCATTGATAAGTAGGTACCCAGGTACTTGTTTGTGATTAAATTCCAAAACTAAAAATTGTTCATATTCAAATAATATTGAGTTTAAGTAGGTACCGAGGTACTTGTTTATAGTTGAATTCCAAAACATAAAAACCATATTTGTTCAAATATGACATTCTTTTTGCAAATGTCAAACTCCGGTCTTCTCACCAACAGAGGGGTGTACTTATATAAGAATACGATTTTTATGAATGTTTTGAATTTAATATTATTTAATTATTAAACTAAAATTCAGTAAATATCAATAAATGGGTAGAAATCATAAGTAATTTAAGGAGAGAATCTTATCGAGATCCACAAAAAACAAATGCTGTTATTAAACATTAAAAAAAAGCATTTTTTTACACACATAAAAACAACATATTTCCATTTTTTTGTAAACGCATTCTCCTCAAATTTTTCTTGAACTACGATTTACTTATTTTTTAAACATTACATTGAAGATTTTTATATCTACAAACACGCACAGCGTGAAGATCTATATTTCTCTGAAAACCGCAAGTAAATCGGTTACGCCGTTTAGGAGAAGTTCATTGACATCACACGTAAAGAGGAATTATATATATAAAGATAGTAATATTTTTTATTACAGCCCTAAGATGATATTATCTTTCAAACGGAAAACATACATTACATCCTCAAAACAGGTACTGAGTTATCTTCAGTAATCATACTTTACACATTTAATAACATAATGAATGATTTCAAAGTATTACATTTATATTTTAGTGCATTGGAAACAAATGTATGGTGACTCAAAAATTTACTTGAAATGTATAATTTAAACGGAGAAAATAATTAATATATTACAACAGAGATGAACGACATTTTATAGAACGGAATAAAGAAGTCAAGACATTTACAGGGCATTTACAAGACCCGTCATTGGCTGGTTTGAGTGGCCAAGTTACACACCGTGTAACATACACCATCCCGATTATGTTTGAACATCTATATTCCTTCAATTCTTCCATCTGAAGATCTTTGTTAATGCAGGTTCTGCTACTATTCGTATTATTTGCAATATGATCATGAGGATTATAATGACAATATACGACAAAGGCCCTCCATGTTATTTGCCAAACTGACAGTGAAAGGGACAATAAAAGTAGTAGAGTTAAATTCAAGAAAAAAGCTGTAAGAGTAGTGACAAAACATAATTTTTTTGCATGTGTGAAATCGTTAAGAAGATCCACGGTCTTTAAAATGGTTTCGGGTATGTGGAGAAATGTACGTATTGATCCTTCATCATCATCATCATTCCCTTTCCGCACCTAATTGTGCATAGGACACTGCATCGGTATACCAATCGCAGCGTATCTTAATCATTTTTGTTCCGTATATCAGTCTTCCGCTTCTGATACCAGCCTGGGGACTATTTTCTATCTTTCAAAAGATGAAATTTTGTAACAATTTAATATTAATAACTGGTTTAAGTGGCCAGTTTACACACGATGTAACATTTACCATTCTGCTTATGTTTGAACATCTATATTCCTTCACTTCTTCCATTGTACATCAGCATGCGATGACAAAGTACATTGCTTTTCTTTAAATACAAATTTAAAAAGTTGAAATTAAATTTATTTATTTACATAATAACTTTGTAAAGCGCCCTTGAAGTATTTCATTACGAAAATGGCGCCATTTGAGTTATACATAATAATAATAATTTGTTGATCTTTGTGAAGTCAAAGAGCTGAAACCGTGTATATTCATATGTATAACTCCCAAGAGGGTGAATATAGTTCTTGTCTACAAAAAATTGTAAAGTCTCAAAATATTGCGGAAAATAAGAAACACGTACAATTTATCAACTGTAAGTACGTAGGAATAATGTAGTGATTTTAAACAAAGTTATTATAAAAAAAGTTTACTTTTTGATCGTTGGCGGCGCGCCGATGGAAGCATTGTATGACCGCGCATTCATACCTCAAACGAATTCAACTTGGAATATATCATTCGAGCGGGAAAAAACGTCATGCCGCGGAGGCGAAGGTCAAGAGCTCCTTTGATAAATCACTTTAGTAAAGCAGATAATATATAAAATTAAAATTAATTGATCGAAGGCGATTGCGCCTAATGAACGTGACGCGACCGACTCAAAATGGCTGGACAATTAATAATAAAATCAGTTGCCATAGCTAAAAATAAATAAATACAAAAAATAATGAAAGATACACACAGTTCGTACAAATTTTGAATAATCTTTGTTTGTGTGTGCGTCGCATTTAAAAAAAAGGTAAATCATTCAAGTGTGCGTTCTTACGCAAACAAAAATAAATGTTTACTTCGTTTACCGGCGGGCACTTACTTACACATTAACATAGGCTCATAAAACATTTGTAATAAAAAGATCTCAATAGACTTTCAGTGTCGCAAGCAAAATTTACTCGAATTACGGACAAGTAAATGTTACTCATTTTGTATTACGTGCAAAAAAAAACGACAGCTTTCTCTACGCTTTCAGTAACACCCCTTTTTCTATAAAAGATTGTCGAATTCGTGACTTAGGTGTTATTAATGATAGTAAACTAATGTTTAATGTTCATGTTAAATTAGTCCTGAAAAAAACTTTAAAAAAATAGTTGAACTTATCATGCGGGTATTGAAACGTGCAAAGACATATGAAAAACTTTACAAAACATTTTTTCGTCCCCAGCTAGAATACCGTGCTTCTATTTGGTCAACTTACTGTAATGTTTCAATGGTCCAAAAATTATATTTTCACAGGTCGACTATCGATTAAACCTTTATTTTGCTAATTTTGTGAAAAGTATGCAGTTTCATAAAATAAACCCTTTTCAAAACGAAAAATAATGTTAGACCAGTTATTTTTTGCAAATTAATAAACAATAAAATTGATTTTCCTAATCTACTTGAAAGACTTCCATTCCATGTGTCATCAAGGCCGGAAAGAAAAAATCTTTTGTTTTACACGGAAAACGCGTCAACAAACTATTTACAACAATCTACGATTCCTAGAATATGCTAGCAATATCACAATAGATTTACCGAGGCTGTTATTTTTCATGACGATGCAAGGTGTGTTCTGAAAATAACGGGAATTTTATAATTTCACGGGTTTGGAGGGTTCGATTGACTTTTTTTTAATGTTGGTAATATGCTCCTGAAGTATGCTAAAGTTTTCAGCAGGATTCATTGTTTACTTTGTCTGTGCCAGCCGCTAAGGTTAGACGAGTTTTTATGAGCTTGGCGATTTTCGTTTGTTTAAACAATAGATCAAAGAATTTGTATAAAATTATATGTAAAAAATTAAATAAAGTATAACAAAGTATGTGAAATGGTAACAAAAGCTTATGATGAGTCTGCTATGAGTAAAACAAGAGTTTACGAGAGGTATTAGCGTTTCCAAGATGGCCGTAAAAACGTTTAAGATAACACATCAACAACCGATGAAAACGTGGAAAAAGATAATGAAATGGTTATGAACGATCGCCGAATGACAATTAGAGAAGTTGTTCATGATGTTGGCATATCTATTGGCTCATACCATGAAATTTTTTCGAATGTTTTGGGTATGAAACGCTTGGCAGCAAAATTAATTTCAAAATTTTTGGATTTCGAATAAAAACAGCGGAAAAATGAAGTTTCTCAGGTGTCACTAAATGAAGTCAACGACGATGTAGAATTACTTAAACGTGTTATTAAAGGTGACGAAACATGGGTTTACGGATTTGACGCTGAAACTTAGGTTCAATCGTCGCGTTTTTCTTTAAAACTTTAATATTTTATTTTTTTATATAGGAGTTGCTTTATTATTTATCTTGCTTATAATATACAAGGTTTATATTTCAAAAGTGGATTTTTCTGCATTAAATTTCATTAAATTTATCTAATGTTTTGTAATCAGGAAGGATATACTAATGTGGGCCAACCAGGAACTTCTCAGCATTTGCTCATGAGAAGAGGAAACCACTTAAAACTCTTCAGGAGAAGCCGGCCTGTTGGCAGTAGTCAACAGGCCTTCCGTTCCACTAGAATGCCTCCACTTTATTTATCATGTATGATACTTCTTCTCTTGTGAGTCAACTTTAATATTATTTTAGTCCCGAATTGAGGAAAGGAAATATTTGATATTTGGAAGGGTTTAAAAACAATGTCTCTTTAATCAATTACACTGGTCAACATGGTTTTTGTCTAACGAGTACCAATGGGTGCACTTTATGCAGTTGTTATCCTGTTTTCAAATATGTATGTGAAATTTATCCATCACTCACAGAATTTCGCCCAAACCATTGACATTAGGTTTCACGTACCTCAAACAGAAGTTTCCCAAAATAATTGATGCAAAAATTTAGGAGCGAATATTTGTGGGTTCACAAATACGATCACTTATGCATGATGAAAAGTTTGAAGAACTATTAAGTCCACCGGAGAATGCAAACAGGCAAGCATTCAAAATGTTACTCACAGTTTCTAGGTAAGTCAAAATGTTCGAATATAGTGCAGTTAAGAATGGAGAAAAAAATAAATTAAATGAAATTATAAATGCCTGTATCTTGAGTAACCCTACCGTAAATTTAAACAGTTTTTTCTATCCTTCCCTTTTCAACTGGTGTTGATGTTGTTGTTGTTAGCTTTTAATATGTGTCCTATCACCACGTAAGTTTTTTTTTTTACAAATTCAAATGGAAAGAGGGATAAGCATGTTAACGTTATTTTTGTTCTGACAAATAAATGGGTGCATCTCAAAACCGGTAAATATGGAAAAGTCGGTAAGTGGGTTATAATATGCAAACATTTACTAAAATTTAATTCAATTTAATTATTTTGGTGGAATTCAGATTTTTTTTTGCTCGAACATGTCTATTTCTATTGCATAATACGTAAAATAAACATTGTTTTCTTATTTAATTTTGACACTGTAACAGCAGATTCCGTAGGAGCGATACCGAATCACAGTAGGTATACGACTCGCCTTTTCCGTTTTTCATTCGACCATCTCTTTCCTGGATAATATCCGGTGCATTAGTCTGAAAGGGATCGATATACAAAATCATTAGCATCCAAATCAATCTTCAACTTCATAACGACAAATCAAGATTATTATTTACGTAGCACAAATTTAAAAAACCGACGTCTGGTGCTTAAATAAAAACATTTATTTGGTATTATAATACAACCGTAAACTTGTAATTAAGGAAAATTAATATTATAATGAGCAATCAGCTGCACTCACTATGCTTTATTTTTAAGGAAAACATGATAAAAAGTCCTCGTTTAGCTTAAAAATCACCCATTTTGATCGAGACGCCGTTTTTAGATATTGAACTTTTTCTTTTTGAATTATGTGATTCATTGAAACAATACAGTATTTTTCTTGCTTTTTTTTAAAATTCCATACACAAAATATATTTGTTTAAATTTGTACCATCAGAAAATTGCGATATATGAGTTGTTATTTTTTCAATACATATCAACAAAAATAAATTAAAAACCAACATTATAATCAAACAAAAAAACGTGAATAAATAAAGAACTTATTTGCCATCAGAATGATAGTATTGAAGTTTTCAAAGGAGGAATAATTTTACACAACTAAATGGGTTACAATTCTACGCAAAACTGATCCCCAGGAGTATTTTTTTTGAAATTAATTATTGTACTTCAAAATGTTTGAAACTACTTAAAAACGTCTGAATATGAACCAAAAGTAATTGGATCCGTAAAATTCATTATCATATAAGAGATATATTCTGAAAGTTTTTTTACATCAGGGCCCCGATTGCAATGGAAAGTTAACATTCATCTTTAATTTTATCTACTAAGTAAAATTAAGTTTTCTGTATGAAAAGCAAAATATGCATTTTTTTTTCTTCTAAACATGTTTAATTATAGGTAACTGACGAAGATACTTTAAATTTTCATGCAAATATACTCATTTTTGGACACAAATATCGTTTTTTTTTTTACAGTCGAAGATGACTCTGTTAACTTTCCATTGTGATCGGGGCCCAGAACATATTTGTATCGTCAGGTAGCAAAAAGTTCAGTAAGTCCATGTTCGGGCTGATTAAGAATTTTTTTTTTTTTTTTTTTTTTTTTTTTTTAAAGGAATAACCCGCTAAGCCTCTATTTTGAGGCTTGTCAGCAGGTGGGATAGAGGGGATATGGAAGAAGGTAATGAAAAATACACCACAACACCCAGACCAATTGAGAAAAAAATCTTTTTTGGATTTTTTTCTTGCAACTGGCGGGAATCGAACCCGCGACGCCAGTTTCACAGATAGCCGTCTAACCAACTGCGCCACGGCGCCTTTATGATTGTGAAATATAACCAGAATCTTGGAAGAGTTTTTACGAATTGATGGCTACTCTCAGGAAAAAATCCTGAAAAAAGAAATTGTAGTGGTGTTGCTGCATTCCCCTGCCATACTTCCGGTGTTGATTCCTGGAAATGTCGACATGAAATATAATATGGTGGTTTTACATATGCTATAAGAAGCCAACACTAAAGTTTACTGATTATAGTTTATTCTCTTAGTGCCCTGTTAGGTATCCCCAACATTGGCAATCACTCTGGCAAAAGTCTCTATGTCCTGTGCTGCCCAAAAAATCTGCTCCACAGTCCTGAGCCAGTCCAGTCTCGTATATTTCGCAGCCAGGACATTTGTCCTCTTCCTGTCCCTCTATGACTCTCAATCTTGCTTCTCAAAATTAAATGAAGCAAGTGATATATCCCAGCATAATATACCCCAGATACGAAATTTTACAAACTTTTATGGTGGTTAAGAGTTCTCTGTTCGTTCTAGCTCGACTTAAGACTTCTGAGTTCATTATCAGGTCGGTCCAAGATATCTTAACCATTTTGCTGTGCGACCACATCTCAAAAGCCTCAAGCCTGTTCATAGTGTTCACCTTTAGAGTTTAAGTGAATTATAAAAAAGTTAAATGCAAATTGGTGTTAGCTTCTTCTTTTTGCGGTGCCGTATCAGGTCCCTCCGTCGTTGGCGATCACAACAGCGAAAGAATCTTAGTCCTGCGCTACTCTGAGGCCAGGATAACTACTTAATAGGTGCACTCACCATAGCAATTCATGGGAAAAGATGACCAGAGTGGTTTCCCGTTGCCTTCTGAGGTGGATTTTTATGTCGGGTTTACCTTCCTTTAGCTGGTTGGTTCCGGTTTGGAGGCGCCAGAAACTCGTGTTTCATCCTCTCGTTATCCGCTGTGATCACACTTTCATGACGTGAACACTAACGAGTTGGACTAGTCAGTAGTTTTGGCGATTGAATGCAACTGGGCATTCGCAGAATTTAATAGAATTACACCCTCCAGCAAGATATGACTTACTGCGACCCTACTGATGGTTTCAAACCACAGTTTTAGCTTTTTAAAGCATGAATATATTTTCTCATAAAGTTGGTGTATTTTTTTGGTAAAGGTGCATAGTGGTACTCAATGAAGAATCCTTAGTTTGCGGTGTCAAGTGGTATAATTTAAATCTTATATTGTTAGATTTAGATACGGGTTTGAATTATGTTATTATTTAGTTTGGTAAGTTTTTATGTATAGTTTAGTTTGGCATCAATAAGTAATTTTCCGTTTTTGGTGGAGAATTCTAAGTTTTCTTCTAATACCCTCATATTTTGATCCTCTCAGAATCATATCTCGATCATTTTTCATATCTCGATCATCTAGTCAGTCCTCGGGGCAGTGACATAAAAAAAAAACAAATAAATTATCTTGTAGAACAGAAATTTTCTTTCTAATGACGTATAGCCTTTACCATTTTGTTTTACTTAATTTTTAAATTTGGAAAAAAACGATCGCAACTTATTTAAACACCCAATATTTTAAAAGTTGGTCGCATATTTAAGTCCAAACAGAACATTTAGAAGAATATCTTCAATCGAACTTGGCGTGTTTTTTTATTCTTATTTTCATATATCACCGACTATCGAATACAATAGAATGGCATCCGGCTCTGAGCCTTCAACTGATGTCCCACTGCGTTGCTTTAGAGAAGCAGGGTTGGCACTATTTTATTATTTATTTATTAACCAACAGAGTCCAGTTTACACACGCTGACATGAAATACAATGCACAAAATGTAGAAATAATTTAAAACAAATTTGCTGTCTTTGATCAGGTAATTCAACGACTTAAAAACACAACATTTTTAGATATTAGTTAACACAATTTAAAAATATTACAACTGAGATGAAGAACATTTTAAAGAAAGTGATATAGAAGTCTAGGCATCTACAGGGCTTATGACCTGTCATTGGCTGGTTTAAGTGACCACTTTACACACTGTGTAACATTCACCATTCTGCCCATATTCGAACATCTATATTCCTTTAATATTTTCATCTGTTAATGTTTGTGAAGTTAAAGAGCTGAAACCTTTATGTATGCGGGTGAGATTGTTGATAAATCCACCCGGTCCGTGAAGAAGATTAGAAATTGAAAAAATAACGTTTTCAAGCGTTGCCTAGTATGTGGGTGAAATTATTCAATTAGATGAATCTCATTCGCATAAATAAAGGTTTCAGCTGTTTCACAAAAATTAACAGATAAAAGTATTAAAGGAATATAGATGTTCAAATGTGGGCAGAATGGTGAATGTTACACAGTGTGTAAAGTGGCCACTTAAACCAGCCTATAACAGGTCATAAGCTCTGTAGATGCCTAGACTTCTATATTACCTTCTCTAAAATGTTCTTCATCTCTGTTGTAATATGGTTATATTAACAGCTCCCCAGGGAGTCAAATCCAGTCCTTGTCTACAAAAATTTGGACAAACTCAAAATATTGTTCATACAATTTTACATGCATACATGTATTTTATTATAGAATTACACAAAACAGATGGAATTACATTCGTTGTTTTATTTTTTAAATTTATTTTTTAAATTTCTTACTCAATAGACAAAACAATACAAAATATGTTGTCCATGTATATTTGTTAATTAAGATTTATTCCTAAATTCAATCAAATCAAACGCACATATAAACATGTAATAGTTTTCAGTTTTTTTTTTAAGGATTTGGTGACTTTTTTTAGAAAACCCAGTAGATAAAGTGATTAATAAATTTTGTAGCAAAGATGCGAATGTAAGACAAATAAAAAAAATCACAAATTTATGACATTTATACGGTAGTTATTTGATGGAATATGCTGATTTTACTATTTAATAATCATCAATCAAAATAATGGTAAAACAGGCACGAGGTATCTAATTATTATAATTATACATAAAACAATCAGTTTTTCAGAACGGAATATGTAATGTGAACAGTATAAACTGGAAAAAGTTTTGCACTATACGCTTGTGTTGTCAATTCAACAAGTTTCCGGCATCTACTTTTGAGGCACCACAATTTTTTATCAATTTACTTTTTTATCTTTTTTTTTTAATAAGCGTGTTTTTTTGCGGCCCTGGCAAAGATGAGAACTTATAATGAAATACTTATGCAAATCAAAGAAGACGGAGAATGAATAAAGAAAGATAATGAAATTATGGAACCTTAATCTATAACAATGCCATAGTACTTCAGTATGGAATGCCAGGATGACCAATCCTGCATTGGTTGTTACTCGTATTATTATTCACATCTTTTTATAAGAAAATAATGCACGCTTCATAAAGCATCATTAGGATTATGTTAATTAGGATTATTCTCATATTTTGATTACATCTATCTTCTTCGTTAAGGATTAAGAAGTTTATTCAATGAAATGAATAAAATATAAGATTGATTTGACAAGTTCCAAGCTCTGATAGAAACCGAAAGGTACCAACGAAATTTTTTAACTAAAAACTTGATTCAAAATTGACATTAAATGCAAATTTTGAACACGTTAATAAAAAAATATCAAAAAAAATATTTTTCCTTAGTAGATTGAGAAATAAATTAAATAAAGATACTGCAGAACTCATTTACAAAACAATCATTCTTCCACATATAGATTACTGCTCAACAATATTATTTTTAGAAACGAAGGAAATTTAAATAAACTAGAAATTTTACAAAATAAAGCGATGAGAATAGTTCTTAAGAAAAATAAATATAGCAATGTAAAAAAAATGAGAGATGAACTAAAATGGTTATCTGTAAGAAGGAGACTTAAATTTAATATGTTGATATTTATACATAAATTTTTTCACGATAAATTACCAAAATATTTTAAGGATAAAGTTGTCTTAAACAAAAATTGTCATGAATATGCTACTAGACAAAAGGATAAAATAAGACTACCATTATTGAAAAGAGCTGAGTCGCAAAATTGTTTGATGTATAAGGGTTTAAAAATGTATGATGAGATGCCTGAATGTATGAAGAATGAAAAGTGTCTGAAAGAATTTAAAAATAAATGTATAAGTTACTGTAAGGAAATGTAAATATATATAGATGATGTAAATGTACATAAAAGTTTATATTAGTTTTAATATAAGCTAACTTAAGAAATAAATAAAAAAAATTAAAAATAAAAAAAAACCTCTATTCTATTTTTACTCCGTATTTGAACTTAATAAACATGGTAATAATTTAATGGTTCTTTGGTTGCTTCATTATTCCCTTTCCGCACCTAATAGTGCATAGGGCACTGCATTGGTTCACCAATCGCAGCGTATTTTGATCTTTTTTTTTTGTTACATAAAGGTAAGGTGATCAGTCTTACACTTCAGGTACCAGTCTAGGGATTATGAAATATTCTGGAGTAAAAACTTCTTAAGTTAATGCTTCTACCCGTTTCAGTGTATGTGTCTCCATTAATACTGATCTCACATTTATTTATACTTTCATCCTATTCAAAAACTATTGCTTTCGATTTATTCTTTGAGATTTGATGAATGACAGAGATTTTGGAAAAAATATATTTTATTAAGTGACTTTTATTTATTACATTCATGCCTTTATTTTTAATCATTGTCTGTTCGTAAAATCTGCTTTGGATAATTTAAACATAATAATTTTATTTTAACATTGAAGATCATTTGAATCACCTACCGATTCCATAATAAATACCATGATTTATATCACTAATTATAAACATTGACGTATTAAAATGGCATCAATGTCATGTTATATTTTTGTTTGTTATATTTTCGTCATAATATAACTTTATGTTTTAAAATACTTTTTTATTTGGTTGCTTTTAAAATTTAAATAATTGATATGCACAGTTTTGTTAGAGTTTAAAGAAATACATTTTACTCATTCTTATTGTTAATTATTTAAAGTCCTTTTTTCATAATTTATAAAAAAACATTTAATTTTAACGTAAAATTTGGTAAATAAAACAATATTATGTAAAAATTTCTACTAAGCAGTCTGAAAAATAAGAATTTTTTTCTGATTTGGTAATAGGAAATATAAAATTAAGTAAATTTTAATAAATGAAAGGGGGGAACTTATGGTATTCCTGTCAATCTCCGCACACATTATTAGAGACACGCATTGACATATTTATATACAAACATGCTTTAAGCCCTCAAAAACGATTACAATGAACTCATGCCCAAACGCCTAGTTATGCCCAACGCGTATTTACTTGTTATTTGACCGCCAGCTTAGCGTGAGGTTTAGAATCGATTCAATGCTAAAAAAACAAACAAAAAATGCCCACTTGTGCCATTTTAAACGTAAACAAACCTTTCAGATAAACATTGTCAAAAATATTGAGTCACTTTTGATTGGTAAATATTTGTTCATGAGTGATTAGCAAAGCTTAAAACAATTAATATATTAAAATATAAATTATTTTTTTGTGAAGTTCATACTACGTCTAGCGGCGCAATTGTCTTCTTAGTTACAGTGATGCACTAATAGAAATACGTTTTTCGAATACAATAAACGTAAGTAAATAATACCTTTTCGTTCCTAAAACTTCAGTGAAGAGAAAGAAATGGGTCGAAATCGTAAATGGAATTTATCTGATTTGGTGCCACCAAAAACAAATGACTGTTAATGTTAAAATATGAACTTTTTTATATACTAAAAATGGGTATACTTAAATTTTTGGTGGCATATGTATGCTCGTTGAATGCAACTAAGGGTACGTTTTCGTGTCACTACTTTTTAAAATATTTTACTCTATTAGGCATGTCTATGTATTATATGTCAATGGAGGCACGTAATTGATGAAATTACGATAAACATTAGGCATTTTACTTTTATTTATTTATTTAGTATACGCAAATTTCTTAACATGTATTGTGAAATGTTTATGGTTTTTACTAGCTATAACTTTTCTGTGTATCAGGACTTTTTCATGACCAAAACCATCAATTAACATGAACAATATTTTAGCTGTCGCTCCCCGACGGTACAAATTAGTCCAAATGTAAAATAATTGACATATTTCTCAGATGACAATGTATTTGACATAACGATACGGTTTCAATACATATTTAGACATTTTTAAATAGTTTCGGCTCTTTTGAAATAATTAGTTATAAAAAATGTGTCCTGGGGATCAATTTTGCGTAAAACAGTCACCCGTTTCGCTGTGTAAAATTACTACTCCTTTATAAACCTCAATATTATATTTACGTGTGTGTATGTGGGTATGTGTATCTGGGTATATAAATATGTAAGTGTTTATGTTTATATGAATGTATTTGTGTGTATGTATGTGTATGTGTATGTATATGTGTATGTATATTTATATGTGTACACGTGTGTGTACGCATATAAAGTAAAAGGGCCCTTACCGGTACCCTTATGAAGTTAATAAAAACATAAATAAGATATTGTTAGAAATTGAATATTACAACCAGAAACATCTTCTAAAAAAAAAAAAGAATACAACCCTATAAAAAAAGGTTTTTACTAAAATATTTAAATAACTATTTTTTTTTAAGTGTTACCGAAGGCATAATTTAACGTAGAAATAAAGGACGATGTCACAAACATTATGTGATTTCAAATATTTGTATTTCTTTTTAATAACAAAAAAATAAAATAGTGCTTCCCCTATTTAAATATTTAATTTAATATCTTTAAATTATTAAAACAAATTTAACTTCAATACTTAGCCTTTATATGAGAATCGAGATACCAATGATTAGTCTAAATTTGAAATGGCGTAATCTGCCGGTCAAAAAGTAATTATATTTTAGTTATATGAAAATTTTAAGTACATTTTTTAACAGAAGTACCTTTCAAAATTATTATTCTTTTCTAGTTTATGTTTTTTTTTGTTATTTATTATTGCGCGATTTAAAAAAAA